>NC_060281.1:58764361-58800809 GCF_021613505.1 Equus quagga | reverse complement strand
CGCACAGCGGGCACAGTCCCAGAGTGAAGATGAGGAGGGGACGGAGCGGGTGTGGACACGCACGGCGGGCACAGTCCCAGAGGGAAGATGACCTGGGGTCAGGGCTGCACCTCACATACCACTGAGAGGAAAAGCAAGTCACAGAAGAATACTTAAAAGCAAGACCAAAAATGTATGTGGGGGGCACTGGTCTGGAATAACAGTAGAGAAACAAGGACATGAACAGGCAGCAGGCAGCAGCGAGGGTGTCCACAGGGTGGGGAAGAGGTGATGTGACCAGGGAGGCACACACCAGGGGCTTGGCCAGAGCTGGAGATTGTATTTCTGAAGCAAAGCGCTGGTACACAGGCGTTTATAGCAGATCTTTTTGCATTCTAACATCCCTAATGTCAGGATGGTCTTTAAGTTGCTGTCAGCCAGGTGGCATTTGTGATGTATTTGCCTTGCTTTAGAAATACCCTAAACAATTGCTTTCACTTATTTTTTCAATGTTTTAAATAACTTCCGTAATTTAAAGAATAACAGTGAAAGTGAATGCAACTACTACAATGTCATAAGAAGGTCTATAAATATGGCAACCATTTCTACAGAAAGCAAAATATTGAAACTAGTAAACATTGAAAATGTCCCTCAAAAAATGGTTTCCATGACAGCAAGACATGTAACTATTTTATAACAAAGAATTTAACTCAAAATTTTCTAACTATTATGATTTAAAACCTGAACTACCATTTTATGTTCAATAATTTGATTTGTATAATTCACTTAGAAAGACTGTCGTAATTATTATTTGTAACTGTTATTAGTGAGAAGTAAATAACCTACTCCCTCTTTTCTTACTCAAGGAAGGACCATTTTCTCACTCACACGAACGTGCTGCATTGTTATCAGCCCTGGGTATCTTAGGTGAGTAGAGAAACACCGATGGTTAAGGGTAACAACAAGAACAAAATAAGGGAATACGAATGCGGATAATGGAGTAACAAATTTAAATCCATGTTATTAGCACGTTGGTAGGCATTTTTAGATCAAGTGCCAATTCGCTTTGTAATTTTTGATATTGCTTGCACGTTTTGTCTCCTTAAGTTGTTTAAAACAGCCAACAGTACTTGATAATATTAGATTTGTGAGCACCTAAATTAAATTTAGCAGCCAATATTTAAATTGGGAGGAAATCCAATTTGTGAAATTCATAACTTCTTTTGTGTTTAATCATTGTGTAACTACTGTCTGAATATTTAGATGAATGTTGATTGCTTGACCCTTAATAAGTTGGACATTCGACAAAGCAGAAATTGTATTGAGTATTTGTCTCCGTGCACAGAAACCCAAGGAAATTCCAGATTACACCAAGATTTACCACATCCAGGAATCAATGCCTGGACAGCACATAAAGCATTAGTGGTCTAGGGAGGAGTCTGGCATGGGGACTCTGCCCAAGAGGGACACTTTACACTAGACAGCGACCCGCCAGTCAGATCATCTCTTCTAGAGCTTGACTCTAAGACAGTCAACCGTCCATGTGTAAAAGCAGACAGAAATGGAAGAGCAGAGAGACGTTTGTTTGCAAGGCAAGTGAAGTCACTGCAGTAAAGACAATACCTGCTTCCAGGGGAGCGGCAAGGGTCACCATAGGTGCTCTTAGGTCCCCCAGCTGCCACTGGGTCCTGAACATCAATGAGCAAGGTGGTATGAGGTTCTGTGAGCCCGCTGTGGCGATTTCCTGTAAGTTCCATTCCCTCCATAGCCTGCAATGCCATGGGAGCACCCACAGGGAGCATCTACCATTGTCACCATTGCTGTGTTAAGCACTGAGGGTAAATAACGTGTGCCTTATTCAGTCTCAAGCCAGCCCTGGTGGTCTAGTCGTTAAGATTCATTCCTCTCACTATTGCCACCTGTGTTCACCTCCTGGCTAGGGAACCACTCCCCCCGTCTGTTGAGTGTCATACCGTGGCAGCTGAGTGTTCAGACCATCCTTTTGCCCAGAGCTGCAGCCTGCTCGCAGGTGTGTTCCTGTGCTCTCCCCATCCGCCGGAGGTATCTTCCCCTGCGTTTGACACTTTCCACGGCAGGCCAGCTTCAGTGGGTCAAAGAGGTACGTTGACATAGGAGCTCTTAATCTTGAGAGAGACTCAAACCCAACTCTGTCCTTTGCTACCTGTGCATTTCAAACTCTCTGGACCTTAGTTTTTTGCCGTAAAATGAAGGTAACAGACCTACTTCAGAGAACTATTATTGTAAAGCTTAATAAAAATAAATAAATATGCAGAGCTGTTTGACTTAGTACCCAACACATAACAACTGCTCAATAAATAACACTAACTTACAAACAATTAATAACTGCAGTGGTGTATGAATTGTTATGTATTTGTTTATTTTTCTAAAGAGAGTCACAGCTTTTAGCAAGTTATCAAAGAGATCATTCTTCCTGCTTGCTGTTTTTCCCAGTAGAAAGGAACTCTTGTTCAGACTGGAACGCATATCCACACTCCAAGGACTCTCCCAAGTGTAGACACAGTTTGACGAGTAAAACAGACTGCCTTCCCTTTGATGTCACCCACCATGAGGGGATGCAGGGGAGAAGGACGTGACCGTGAAAAAATAAATCAGGAAATGAATTAAGCAGGAGTCCCAACCTCTCCCTTCTCTCCCCTCACACCCTCACCTCCAGTTCCCAGGGCCTCCAATTTGGTCAATGTCCTATCGCAGCTAAACATATTCCCAGAAAAGGATCTGAGAAATCCACCGGTACTGAGACCAGGATGAAAAAGAACACGAGATTCCCAGGAATATACACATTTGAGAAGTTGGGCAAAGCTAAAATCAACGGGATGAAGTTCTGGTTAGGGAACTACAGGCTTCAGGAATGCGAGGAAGGAAAAAATGCTGTGTTACTGGGACATGTTCCCAGGGCCACTATCATGAGACCACACAAGGCCTGTCCCAGGTTAGTGGTCTGCTACTGGCCAGAAGAGGAGGCTAAAATTAAAATGAATGTCTTATTGTTCTAAAAATTAAATTAAAATGTAAAGGACAAGCCTTGAATGTCAATATAACAGTCTTGAAAAAGAACGAGGTGGACATATATGAGCTGAGATGGAAAGAGACATTAAGTGGAAAAAGCGAGATACAGATCAGTATGCATAGAATGAATATATATATATATGCTTGTATTATACATGGAAAATTCCAGAAAGATACAGAGCAAACTGGTAACAGTGGCAATATCTGAGGAGGCAGCCTTGGAGGATTGGAAGCCTGGGGTGGGAGAAAGACTTTTTTCTACTTTTTCACTTATATTCTTTTATGCTGTTGATTTCCTTTTTATCATATTCATGTACCACTCTTTTGATCTGAAAAATAGTTTTGAGAGGCTGGCCCAGTGGTATAGTAGTTAAGTTGCCGAGCTCTGCTTCAGCAGCCTGGGGTTGACAGGTTCAGATTCCAGGTGCGGACCTGTACACTGCTCATCAAGCCATGCTGTGGTGGCATCCCACATACAAAATAGAGGAAGATTGGCACAGAAGTTAGCTCAGGGACAATCTTCCTCACCAAAAAAAAAAAAAAAAATAGATTTGAAAAGACAGCATGAGTAAATTCAGTGAGCTATGAAATCTTTTGATAAAACCAACAGAATATAATATTATTTTTAAAAGACTAACAAGAAGCCGCAGTTAACAACTAAACAGGATGCCATGAATCAAACCCACAGCCAAAATATTTTGCTATGATTCAGAATTCAGAGTAAATTCAGTGATATAAAGTGTTATTAAAGGCCATTGAAGTACCAGGATATTGGAGAGGAAAACTCCCCAATACTTGAGCTGGCTTTCTCAACAATGTAAGTTTTTATCTTAGAAAGAACATCCACAACACTCCCACATCTGTTTTTGAACAGAGAAAGGGTTTCAGGAAGTCTTGCTCTTCATTAGTCAAACCGGCCCCTCCCCGCTGAGGCTGCCTTGGGTTCTGAGCCTGAGAACCAGCGTGGCACACACCAGCTGCCTTGTTCTTAATCAACAGAATAGTCCCTGCTAGCTGGAGCAATAGGATCACGGTGGGTAGAAATACAACCCACAGAGCACATAGCGTGAGGCGTGGGTGTGCACGCTCACACGCCTGAGCGTCAGACCCAGGGTTTCAGGGACCGCTCTGAGAATTTTTGCTCAGTTTCTCATGTTTCTGCTTTTGGGATTTGATGATTACATTTGTTAATGAAGAAAAACAAAAGCCCCACAAGTCCTGAAAACTAGAAAATTTCCCAGTGGAACATTCTATTAAGAAGAAGGGGGAAAAAAACCCTCACATCTCCACCAGCCAGACGCCACAGTCAATTCCCAAAGGTGCTGAGAACAGCAGAGAAAGCGCTCCTGAAGAAATTCCTCGGAAATAGTCTGCTTCACCAAATACTACACAACTAAAATTAAACTAAAATATTTTTTTTAAGTTGGCTTTGAAAAGACACTGTTAACATTCAAAATACTCATTTCCTCTAGGCTTCATGGAAGTAGTAAATAAATTTGCGAACTAAAAAGGCAACTGAGAAACTAAAAAAGCAACTGACAAACATTTAAAGGCAGATGGATCCATGAAATCAGACAGTAGGTTTCACGTTATAGGCAGTTTCCTGGTGAATTTTTTCAGCATGTTGGCTCACACATGCCAGTGACATTTGTTAAGATACAGATCCAGAGACCCAAATGAATTTGTCAGAGAGTCTACTGTATCTGGCACCGTGGGACATAACAGGGAGACTATCCTCAAGGAATTACTCTTGTTAGAGAGACCCATAGAAATGCACTGCAGCAATTAGAATCACACTGCAGAGCGAGCGAGATCAAAGTGAAGGCCTTTAACGTTTTTTTCAAATCAACCTCTATAAACAGGTTGCCATATGTGCCAGGCACTATGCTTAATGCTTCAAGTTCTTTCTCTTATTTAATTCTCACCCTGTCTCCGTGAGGTAGATGCTATTGCTGTCTCCATTTCAAAATGATCAAACAAAGGCTTAGAAAGACTGGTACCGTTGGCCCTCCGCATCCCAGGCGCATTCACGGATTCAGCCAACCTGGGAAGGCCTGCATGGTTGCACTGTACTGAACACGTACAGACTTTCTTCTTGTCATTGTTCCCTAAAGCAGACAGTATAACAACTATGTACAGAGCATGTACATTGTATTACGTGTTATAAGGAATCGAGAGAGGATTTCAAGCATACAGGAGAATGTGCACAGGTCACATGGAAATACTACGCCATTTTGTAGAAGGGCTTTGAGCTTCTGGGGATCTGGGGATCCACAGGGGTCCTGGAACCAATCCCCTGGGGATGCCGAGGGACAACTGTCATCACTAAGACCAGAACCAGGGCTCAAACACCCTGTTCTATTTTTTCCGAGCATTTAACCAGACGCAAGCACCATCAGCGCTGTTGGCTCTCCAAGCTACACATTTTCAGGCACTAGATCTGCATCCAGGCCCCAATCAACGTAAAAAATAAACTCCCTAAATTTACTGTTTTTCTATGATCTCTTAGAGAGTTCTACATGCAACTGTGCCAAAACCAGTGTGAAAAATGTCACTTAGGTCATTTGTGGTTACCTTTATGAGCAGTCCTCCTTGGCCAGACTCTATGTTATCTAATGTATAGATTATTCTTCTAATATTAGCAAGTCATATAGAATTAATTTCCTCTTCCTTGCTTTAAAATGTTCTGTTACTCCTACAAGAAGAATTAGAATCAAATCAAATTATGTTTATCTCATATAATAAATGTGTTTTAGGAAAGTGATATATAAATAGAATAAGATGTTAAATACACTGGGGGAAATGTTATTGGAAAAAAAGGTTGGATGAATCATCTTGTACTGTAAGGAATTCTTTCATGTGAATTTCTTTAATCCACCCCAGACCAAATGCATGTTTCAGTCAGTTTAGAAAGATACGTATAATCTCAGATAAAATAAAATTTGAAAACGGTAATGGATTCAAGTCAAATGGAACATAATGGTAGCCAGCAGTGAAATGAGTACACAGAATCCATCAAGGTCTTTGCATCTCACAGAAGGGCCCCAAATTCAGCTCGAAGCTGTCCAGCAGCCAACATCTAGAGCGGAACGTGATCGGTTACACAATTGTAGGTGTCCATATGATTTTACACCACTGATTGATAGATATTTTCTGAATATTTCCACATACCTCCTGACCTTAAGGAGATCCTTGATCTGCTCTGACACCCTGTTTCCCCTGCAGCCATCTCTGCGGAAGCTGCTTTCTCTCACACGCACTTTCCTCAGGATGCACCAGAGTCAACGCCGTCCTACATATTCACCGTTATTTCCAGACCACTTTTTTATCTACATTTTGTAAAAAAAAAACCTCATTCCTTTTGTCATCTGCCATCCTCCAGTCACTTCCCCTCATCCCTCAAAGAATTTGGCATCTAGCTGTCATTCTTCCACCTGTGGGTGCTCTGGGTGACTCCAGATCACAATGGACGCCCGTCCAACACCTAGCTGCTCCGTGCCTGTCCTCATCACCTTCAGCATCCTGCTCCGTTCCACCTGGACCATCTGCTGTCATCTCTGTACACCCTGCCTTCTTCACCCTGCACCTCTGCAATCACCACAGCAGACCTTCCGACGCAGCGTTCTCCACCCTGGGTGCACAGCAGAACCCCGTGGTCACCAAATACCAGCACCTGGGCTCCACCTTCTGAGGTTCTAGTTTCATTAACCCAAGTTGGGTCCCAGGCATCTGTTTCTAAAGCTCCCCAGGTGTTTCCAATGTGCAACCAGAGTTGGAACTACTGTTCTAGTCCCCGACTGCAATCAGCTCTCCTTTCTGTTTCATTCCTGTACTCCCGCTGCCTGGCCTTCAGCCTCACTGGGCCGTCTGCTCCATTAAGCCTCTCAGGGCACATACACCCATGCCTCTCCTCCTTTCCTCTCTCGTGCCTTTGTCGCCCTACCCAGTTTCAACTCCACGCTTCATCACCACAGTCACTCTTTTGCAAGTGTTTTAAACTCACTTGCTCTATTGTATTTCCACAATAACTTCCAAAAAAACTCCAACCTAACTGAATCCAACTGTTCCCCTTTTCAGTGCCTAAAATAGAAAGAAACTTCCTTAATTTAAGAAAATGGAATTTGCAGCAAACAATTTATACAGAAAAATCCCAAATGCATCTATGTTAAATTATCAGAATTAAGTAACAAATTTAGCAAATTTTCTGGACGTATTGTCAATATGTGAAATTCAATTGTATTTCTCTCTCCCAGCAACAATTTGAATATGGAAAAAAAAGTTTTTGAGATAACATGTACTTGATTAAAAGATATCAAGTACTTAGGAATAAATTCGACATTGTATACAGTTGCCCAGCTGAAATGGAAAACTTAGATTCACACAGAAACCTACACATGAAACTTTACAGTGCTCTTATTCATAATCGCCAAAACGTGGAGACAACCTGGACGTCTCTCAGCTGGAGAGTGGAAAACGGGGGCAGACGCCCTCAGTGCAATGTTGCTCAGCAACGCACAGGAATGAGCTACCGACATCTGCAAAAGCACAGATAAATCCCAAACGCGCCGTAAGTAACAGAGGCCAGACGCAAAGGCTATACGCTGTATGATCCCACTTATACGAGAGTCTGGAAAAATCGAAATTATAGAGACACAAAACAGCTCAGTGATTGCCAGAGGCAGAGCTAGGAGGAGAGGCTCGCTAACTTATGGAACAGAGGGATGGAGGAATGTGTTATATCTTCTTTTTTCCAGCTTTATTGAGATACAATTGACATATAACATTGTGTGAGTTTAAGGTTCAATGTGATGATTTGATATATGTATATATTGCAAAGTAATTACCACAATAAGGTTAGTCAACACATCCATCGCCTCACGTAGCTACCTTTGTGTGTGTGTGGTAAGAGCTTTTAAGATCTACTCTCATAGTAACTTCTGAGTATATAACACAGCGTTGTTAACTATAGTCACCACGCTGTACATTCATCCACAGAACTTTTCCTCTCATAACTGGAAGATCACACAGCGATTGTAAGACAAAGAAACATAACTTGCATTATTTAAATTTTGTCATTCTATGAGATTGCTTGGAATTTTGATCAGCGTTTAAATTTTAAAACAGTGAAAAAGAGTGACAAGTGTGAAATTTGTGTTTAATGAATGCAAATTTTAGTAAATATATAAAATATTTTAGAAAAGTTCATTAATATCTTTTAAATATAGATTAATTTTTTTAAATTATGATTGTTTTAAAACTAAAGAATAAACTAAGAAAGTACAATATTACATCAGCGGTACAATTTGTTAGTTGCCTAAATTATGCCTTTTGCATACTTTTCAGATTTATTATTTATTAGTTACAAGACATTGTTAAAGAATTTCTGTGACTATTTCCATATCTGTTACTTCATGTGAAAGAAAAATTTGAAATTAAAATTAACAAAAATATATCTCAACCAATTATAAGAGAAGATAGATAAAAAATCTGGCTACACTCTCTTGAAGGTGAATATACCAAGAAGATCAATTTTGACAGTCATTGACAAATTTGCAGAAGTAAGGATTGAAAACAGGAGTGGGGAGGGGCAAGGATAATCTTTGCAATAAATGATGCTAAGTTAAGTGAATATCCACATAGAAAAAGAAAGAAAGAAACTGCACCCCTCCTTCATGCATAAAAGTCAGTTTCAGGTGACCTGAGATCTAAACGTGATAAATAAAACTACAGATTTTGGAAGATAACATACTAGAATATCTTGATGACCTTGGGTTAGAAATCACTAAATGCAAAAGAAAAGATTGATTCATTTGACTGCATTAAACTTAAATTTATTCATCTAAAAATGCCATTAAGTGAATGAAAAGGTAAGCTATCCAGTGAGCTTAAAACTGATAAGGAACTCTCTAAAGCCTGATACAACCAATGTTGGCAAGGACACAATTTTCAAACACTGCTGTTAGGAGGGTAAATTGATAAAAGTACTTTGAAAAATAGTCTGACATTATCCAATAAAGATAAAAACTATATCTTATGATGATATGAGACTTCTGGCTCTAGCAGAACAGAAAGGTCAGCAAATCCTCTCCTCAGAAAACACATACAAAACTGGACAAAATCATTTTTTTAAGTATGCATTTTGTGTGTGTGTGTGAGGAAGATGGGCCCTGAGCTAACATCTGTTGCCAATCTCCTTTTTTTTTCTCCCCAAAGCCCCAGCACATAGTTGCACACCCTAGCTGCAGGTCATTCCAGATCCTCTATGTGGGATGTCACCACCGCATGGCCTCATGAGCGGTGCTGGGTTCACGCCCAGGATCTGAACCCGATCAGATCCTGACTATTGATGGATTTAAAACACATGTAGATGTTACATAGAATGTCTGTATTATACATAGTATATAGTAAATACAACAACATAAAATATATAAAAATATAAACAGATATAATATAAACAATAAAAAACATAAAATAATATATAACACAATAAAAGCACAAAGGAAAGGAAAGGAAACAGATTTAAAGTGAAGGAAAGTTGCTATATTTTACTGGAATTAAATCAACATTAATCTGAAGTAGATAGCAATAAGTTAAGATGCATGTTGTAATCACTAGAGTGATCACTAAGAAAATAATTCATAAAATACAGTTCAAAAGTCAACTCGGGAGATGTAAATGGGAATGGAGAAAGGACCTCCAAAACTCCTCTCCTCTGTAAAAACCATGAGAACACTGGCAAAAAGTGTCAAAATCAACTTTTTCAAAACTCTGGAAATTAACCAAAGGCTTGAAACAGTTTGGGAGTGATTATTCAAGAAAAACAGCTGAAGCTCAGTAAGAACAGTAAGCTTTCTGGCATTTTAACTTCCCCTGTTGCCAGTCCCCTCTCCTCAGCTCCATGGTAGCCTTGAAAATCGACAGCCCACAGTTGCGAGGAGATCTAACCTCCCAGCAGTTGCTGGAAAGGTTAGAGCTTTTTCCAAACCCCTTTCCCAGAAAACTGTCATCACTGGACTTGTCTGGAGGTTCCTGCAAGATCTCACTTGCAAGACTTTTTATTCTACCTTACTCAGAGCTTACCCAATAGAAACAGCCTTTCCTCAGGGCCATTTGTTCAAAAATTGAGACAATCATTTAATATTGCATTGCCTGATGTAGAGTGATAAGACTGGGGCAAATAAACTAAAAAAAAACTTAAAGAGAAAAGCTAGGGGCTGGCCTGGTGGCTCAGTGGTTAAGTGCGCACATTCTGCTTTGGTGGCCCGGGGTTTGCCAGTTCGGATCCCGGGTGCAGACATGGCACCACTTGGCACGCTACACTGTCGCAGGCATCCCACATATAAAGTAGAGGAAGATGGGCACGGATGTTAGCTCAGGGCCAGGCTTCCTCCGATAAAAAGAGGAGGATTGGCAGATGTTAGCTCAGGGCTAATCTTCCTCGGAAAAAAAAAGAAAAGCTAGATAATAAATTGTCCACAGGGACTTCAAAAAGCTCCAATAAATTACTAGAAATCTAGAAGGCCATGTGCATGCGCAAGGGCTGTGCTCACACACAGAGCTGGGCCCATGCTCAGGGAAGACCAGAGAGGGACATAAGCTCTCTTCTCTGACTGACCTTGAGGCTCTGCACAAGCAGGAAGTGAAGGCTAAGACAGAGTTGTCAGCTGCATGGGTAGGTACTGAGCCCCTCAGCAAAAAATGGGAGACATTGGTTCCAGGCATTTCAGGAAATATCTCTCTAGTGTTAGCTAACCACTAAGCTAACCAAGCAGAGATTTCAGGGGCCACATACGACAAAGAATACAGGATCTAGAGAATTGGTTTAGGGGAGCCACTAAACAAACAGAGACAACAAACCACTGCACCAACCAACAAACAGCAACAACAATACGTGCCGGGAAGGGAGGGAATCTGATTTCCAGAGTTGTCACATTATATTATTTAATATTTCCAGTTTAAAAAAAGTACAAGACATGAGAGAAGCAAGAAAGTATGGTTTATACATAGAAAAAAAGCAAGCGATAGCAATTGTCTTTAAGGAAGCCCAAACGTTGGACTTACTAGACAAAGACTTTAAATTAGCTATTTTAAATATGTTCAAAGACCTAAGGAAAGCAATGTTTAAAGAACTAAAGGAAAATAGGGAAGCAATATCTCATCAAATAGAGAAAGTCAATGAAGAGATAGATATTATTAAAAAAAGAGAATGAAAATTCCGGGGGGTGGGCCTGGTGGTGGAGCAGTTAAGTTTGTGCACTCCACTTTAGTGGCCCAGGGTTTGCCGGTTCAGATGCCGGGTGCGGACATGGCACTGCTTATCAAGCCATGCTGTGGCAGGCGTCCCACATATAAAGTAGAGGAAGATGGGCAGCAGATGTTAACTCAGGGCTAATCTTCCTCAAAAAAATAAATAAATAAAAGTAAAAACCTAATATTAAAAAGAATTCTGGAGTTGAAAAGTACAATAGCAGAAATTCAAAAATCACTAGAGGGGCTCAATATCATATTTAAGGATTTATCATATTAGAATAAAAACCAGAAAACTTGAAGATAGGTCAATTTGGATGATCTACTCTGAAAAATAAAAAGGGAAAAGAATGAAAAAGAATAAACAGAGCCTCAGATACATGTGGGACACCACCAAGCATACTAACATATGCTCAATGGGAATTCCAAAAGGAAAGGAAAGGATCAGAAAAGAATATTTGAAGAAATAACAGTTGAAAACTTCCCAAATTTGATGGAAAACATTAACCAACACATCCAAAAAGCTCAACATACACTAAGTAGGATACACACAAAGCAGTCCACACCAAGACACATTATATTCAAGTTTCTGAAAGACAAAGACAAGGAAAGACTCTTGAAAGCAGCAAAAGAGAAGTGACTTATCATGTTCAAGGGATCCTTTATAAGATTAACACCTGATTTCTCATCCGAAATCATGGAGGCCAGAAATCAGCAGGCCAACATATTCAAAGTCTTAAGACAAAAGATTGCCAACTAAGATTTTTAATCCAGCAAGACTATCCTTGAAAAATGAAGGAGAAATTAAGGCATTGCCAGATAAACAAAAACTGAGTAAATTTATCACTGGCTGACCTCCCCAACAAGAAATTTGTCCTTCAAGCTGAAGTGAAAGGATGCTAGACAATAACTTGCATCCACATAAAGAAATAACAAACACTGATAAAGATAACTACATAGATAAATATAAGGGACAGTATAAATTTATTTTTTATTGAAATTTTTTTCTTTCATTTTATTTAAAAGATAATGCAATAATGATAAATTTGTGTTGATAGGCATACAATGTATAAAGTAATTTGTAGGACAATAACAACACAAAGGAAAGGGGAGGGAATGGGGCTCTAAAGGACAAAGTTTTTTACACTACTGAACTTTCATATTCATATTAATCCAAACTAGATTGTTATACATTAAGATGTTAATTGTCATCCCAGGGCAACCACTAAGAAAACAACAAAAACCATAGCAAAAGAAATGATAGAATTAAAATACTACACTGGAAACCATCTATTTAACACAAAAGAAGGCAGTAATGGAGGAACAGAGGAACAAAAAAGACATAAGACATAGAAAACATATAGCAAAATGGCAGATGTAACTCATACATTATCAGTAATCACATAAAATGTAAATGGATTAAATACACCAATCAAAAGGTGGAGATCACCAGTATAGATTTTTTAAAAAGATGATCCAGCTGTATGTTGTCATACTTTAGATTCAAAGACACAAATAGATTGAAAGTAAGATGAGAGTTGGACTGACTGTACTATCACACAAAATGGACTTTAAGACAAAAAATTACTAGAGACAAAGAAGGACATTTTGTAATGATAAATGGGTCAGTCTATCAAGAAGACATAACAATTATAAACATATACACATATTAATACAGTGCCCTGAAATAGATGAGGCAAAAACTAACAGAATTGGAAGAAGAAATACACAATCAATGATAATAGTTGGAGATTTCACCCACACAGAAAACTCCACACAACAACAGCAGAATATCCATTATTCTCAAGTGCATGTGGACCATTCTCTGGGCTAGACAACATGTTAGGCCATGAAACAAGTCCTGATAAACTTTAAAAGATGGAAATCATTTAAAGTATGCTCTCTCAACACAATGAAATGGAATTAGAAATCAGTGGCAGAAGGAAATCTGGAAAAATCACAAATATGTGGAAATTAAACAACACACTCCTAAACCACCAATAAGTCAAAGAAAAAGCCACAAGGGAAATTACAAAATACTTTGAGATGAACAAAAACAAAAATGCAACATACGAAACCTTATGGAATGCAGTGAAACCAGCGCTCAGAGGGAAATTTATAGCTATAAAAACTTACATTGGAAGAGAAGAAAGATCTCAAACCAATAACCTAAACTTCCACTCTAAGAAACTAGAAGAAGAATGAACTAAATTCAAAGCAAGCATAAGTAAGAAAATTAAAATTAGAATATTCATTAACAGAGCAATAATTAAGTAAATAAGCAGAGAAACAACAGAGAAAAATCAATGAAACCTAAGGTTGATTCTTTGAAAAGATCAACAAAACTGACAAATCTTTAGTTACACTGATCAAGAAATAAAGAAGACTCAATTACTAAAATCAGGAATTAAAGAGGAAACATTTCTACTGGCCTTAAAGAAATAAAAATAATTATAAAATAATAATATGAACAATTATTCACCAGTAAATTAGATAACATAGATGAAATGGGAAAATTCCAAGAGAGATGCAAACTTCCAAAAGTGGCAGAAGAAAAAGTAGAAAATCTGAATAAACCCAAAACTAGTAAAGATGTTGAATTAGTAATCAAAAACTTTCCCACCACAAAAGCTTGGGACCAGATGGCTTCACTGCTGAATTCTACTAAAAATTTCAGGAGTAATTAACACGAATCCTTCACAGACTCTTCCAGAATATAAAAGAGAAGCAAATATTTCCCAACTCATTCTATGAAGCCAAAATTATCCTGATACTAAAACTAGACAAAGACACCACAACAAAAAAATCCATATACCAATATTTCTTGCAAATATGGATGCAAAATTCCTCAACAAAATATTAGCAAACCGAATCCCATAACATAAAAAGGATTATACACCGTAACTAAGTGGGTTTTATCCAGGGAATACAAGCTTGGCTTAAAATAAAGTCAACTAATGAATAAACCATATTAAAAGAGTAAAGGACAAAAAGCACATGATCTTCTCAAGAGATATAAAAAAGAAAATGTGTGACAAAATCCAAAAACCTTTTATGATTAAAAAAATAATAAATAGGGGCTGGCCCCGTGGCCGAGTGGTTAAGTTCGCGCGCACAGCTGCAGGCGGCCCAGTGTTTCGTTGGTTCAAATCCTGGGCGCGGACATGGCACTGCTCATCAAACCACGCTGAGGCGGCGTCCCACATACCACAACTAGAAGAATCCACAATGAAGAATATACAACTATGTACCGGGGGGCTTTGGGGAGAAAAAGGAAATAATAAAATCTTTAAAAAAAATAAAAAATAAAAATAATAATAAATAAATACACAATGAACTAGGAATAGAAGGTAAATTTCTCACCTGATAATAGGCATCCATGAAAACCCCAAGGCTAACATCATCCTTAATGATGAAAGACAAAAGCTTTCATTTTAAGTGCAGGAACAAAACATTCTAAGCGCTCTTGCCACTTCTATTCAACATCATATTAGAGATTCTAGTCGGGGTGATTAGGAGAGAGAACGATTAACATTGGAAAGAAAGGAGTGAGACTATCTCTATTGCCAGATGACTTGATCATTTTTATAGGAAATTATAAAAAATCCACATAAATAAATAAATAAAACGGAAATGTTGCAGAATAAAAGATCAATGTACAAAAATCAAGTGAATTTCTAAGCACTAGCAATGAACAACCTGAAATAAAATTAAAACAATTCCATTTACAATAGCACCAAAAGCAACGAAATACTTAGGAAGAAATTTAACAAAAGAAGTGCAAGACTTATACACTGAAAACTATAAAACACTGAAGAAATTAAAGGATAATTAAATAAATGGAAACACATTTCATGTTCATGGAATGAAAGATTTAATATTGTTAAGATGGCAATACTTCCCAAATTTGATCTAGAGATTCAATGAAATCCATATCAAAATCCCAACTGGTTTTTTTTTTTTTTGCAGAAATTGCTGAGCTGATCCTAAAATTCATATGGAAATGTAAGAGACCCAGAATAGCCAGAAAGATCCTGAAAAAGAAGAGCAAAATTTTACGACTCGCACTTCCAGATTTCAAAACTTCCTACAAAGCAACAGTAATCAAGAATCTGTGATAGTAGCATACGGATAGACATATAGATGAATGGAATAGAATTGTGAATCCAGAAATAAATCTTCACATTTATGGTCAATTAATTTTTGGCACAGTTACCAAGAACATTCAATAGGGAAAGAATCATCTTTTCAACAAGTGATGTTTGGACAAATGGATATCCATGTGGAAAAGAATGAAGTTAGACCCCTACCTTGATCTGTACACAAAAAGTTAACTCAAAAAGCAACAGAAAGCCAAATGTAAGGGCTAAAACTATAAAACTCTTAGAAGAATACATAGAAGTAAAACTTCATGACCTTGGATTAGGCAATGGTTTCTCAGATATGACACCCAAAATGTAAGCAACTGAAAAAAAATAGATAAATTGGACTTCATCAGAAAGAAAAACTTTTGTGTGGCAAAGGACACTATTAAGAAAGTGGAAACACAACTCACAGAATGGGAGAAACTATCTCAAAATCATATATCTCATAGGAGGCTAGTATCCAGACTATGTAAAAATCACAATTTATAACTCAACAATAAAAAGATAAGATTAACCGATAGTAAAAGGAGCAAAGGAGTGGATCAACATTTATCCAAAGAAAATATAAAAATGGCCAATAAACATGTAAAAAAAATATTCAACATCATTAGTCATTAGGGAAATACAACTTAAAACCACAAAAAGATACCACTTCACACCCACCAGGATAGCTATGATCAAAAGAATGGACAGTAACAAGTGTTAGAGAGGATGTGGAGAAACTGGAATCCTCACACACTGCTGGTGTCCATGCATGGTGCAGCCACCTTGGAAAACAGTGGACCATAGAGTTACGTATGATCCAGCAATCTACTCCTAGGTGTATATGCAAGAGAATTAAAAATACGTCCACACAAAAAACTTATACATGAATGTTCATGGTAGCATTATTCATATTAACCAAAAGGTAGAAACAACCCAAATATCCATCAAGAGATGAATGAATAAATAAAATATAGTATAGATATATGATAGAATATTATTCAGCCACAAGAAGAATAAAGTACTGATACATGCTACGAAATGGATGAACCTTTAAAGCATTATGTGAAGTAAAATAAACCAAACACAAAAGACCACATAGTGTACAATTTCATTGATATGAAATGTCTAGAACAGGCAAATCTGTAAAGAAAGACAGTGGATAAACAGTTGCCAGGAGCTGGGGAGAGGTTGAAATGATGAGTAACTGCTAATCAGTACAGGGTTTTTGTGCATGCGTGGTGATGAAAATGTTCTGAAATTAGATGACGATGGTTGCACAACTTTGTGAATATACTCAAAACCACTGAATTGTACATTTTAAAAGAATGAATCTTATGGTATGTGAATTATATCTCAATTTCAAAAAGGAAAAAAATCAACAGAAAATTAAAATGGTGCACTAAAAAATATCTGCTGGCCTGATCAAGAAAAGAAGACAGAAGACATAAATAACCAATGTAAGGCATGAAAGAGAATATCACTACCAACTCTACAGAGATTTAAATGCTAATAAGTAAATATTATGTACAACTTTATGCCAACAAGTTACACAATTTCAATGAAATGGAAAAATTCCTAGAAAAACTCAGATTACCAAGACTGACTTAAGAAATAGAAAATTTAAACAGAGCTATAAAGAACAAATAAATTGAATTTGTAATTAAAAATCTTCCCACAAGGAAAAGCCCAGCCCCAAATGGCTTCACTAGTGAATATTATCAAATATTTAAAGAGGAAATAATACCAATAATACACAAACTCTTTCAGAAAATAAAGGAGAAAAAGGTCTACCCAATTCATTACAAGAGGCAGATAGTACCCCAACGCTGAAACCAGAGAAAGACATCACAAGAAAAGAAAATTACAGACCAACACTCATAAATATAGTCACAAAAACCCTCAAAAAAATATTAGCAAAGCAATTCTACCAATATCTAAAACAGAATATGGCCAAGTGAGATTTATCCCAGGAATGCAAAGTTGGTTTAAGATCCAAAAATTAATTAATGTGATGCACTATATTAATAGAATAAAAGACAAGACAACGTGATCTTATCAACAGACAAGACGAAGCATCTGACAAAATCCAACACCTTCCTGATAAAGACTCTCAGTAGGAACAGATAATTTCCTCAACCTCATAAAGTACATCTATGGGAAAATCCTACAGCTGACATAATACTTAATGACAAAAAACTGAATTCTATCTCCATAAGATCTGGAAGAGGAAAGAATGTTGTCTCATCTTTTCTATTCAACATTTTACTGGAGGTTCTGCCTGGTGTAATAAGGCAAAAAAAAAAAGGGAAGAAAGAAATCAAAGGCATACAGATTAGAAGGGAAGAAGTAAAACTCTCTTCACATATAACATGATCCTGTATGTATAAAATCCTAAGGAATCTACACACACACACACACACACCCCACCAGAACTAATAAACAAGTTCAGCAAGATTGCAGCATACAAGGTCAATATTAAAAAGTCAGTTGTAACTCTATATCCTAGCAACAAACCACCAAAAAATGAAATTAAGAAAACAATTCTGTTTATAATACCATCAAGAAGAATAAAATACTTCGGGAATGTATTTAATAAAACAAGTGTAAGACCTGTATACTGAGAGGTGCAAAATATTACTCAGAGAAATTAAAGAAGATTAAAATAAATGGAGAGGGACTGGCCTGGTGATGTAGAGGTTAAGTTTGCACACTCTGCTTCTGCAGCCTGGGGTTCGCAGGTTCAGATCCCGGGCACAGACCTACACCACTTATCACGCTGTAGTGGCATCCCACATACAAAATAGAGGAAGATTGACACAATCTTCCTCAAGCAAAAAGAGGAGAATTGGCAACAGATGTTAACTCAAAGCCAATCTTCCTCACTGAAAAAAATAAATAAAATATAATAAATGGAGAGACATTTCATGTTCATGGGTTGAAAGAGTCAATATTATTAAGATAGTAATACCCTCCAAATTGATCTAGAGATTCAATACAATCTCTATCAAAACCATAGCTGAGGGGCTGGTCCCATGGCTGAGTGGTTAAGTTCACACACTTCACTTCAGTGGCCCAGGGTTTCACCGGTTCAGATCCTGGGTGCGGACATGGCACCACTTATCAGGCCATGCTGAGGTGGCAACCCACATGCCACAACTAGAAGGACCCACAACTAAAAAAAATACACAACTATGTACCAGGGGGCTTTGGGGAGAAAAAGGAAAAATAAAATCTTTTTTTAAAAAAAAACCATAGCTGACATTTTTGTAGAAATGGGTGAGTTGATCCTAAAATTCACATAGAAATTTGAAGACCCAGAATGGCCAAAACACTTTTGAAAAGAAAAAACAAGAATGAAGTTGAAATACTTAGATCTGATTGATTTCCAAGCTTACTATATAACTACAATAATCAAGATGGCGTAGTACCGGTGTAAGGACACAAATCAATCCTTGCCTTTATGGTTAATTGATTTTTTACCAAGTTGCTGAGGCAATTCAATGGCAAAAGCATAGTTTTATTTTAACAAATGCTTCCAGGACAATTCCATCTCTCTCTTTTTCTCTCTCACACACACACACACACATGCACAAAATGAGCTTAGACCCTTATTTCACACCGTACAGAAAAATTAACTCAAAAGGATCACAGATATAAATATAAAAAGCTAAAACTAAAAATTCTAGGAGAAAATCTTTGTGACTTTGGATTAGGCAAAGATTTGTTAGATATGATAACAAAAACATCATTCATAAGTAAAAAATTGATAAATTAGGTTTTATCAAAATTAGAAACTTTTGCTTTCACAAAACACCATCAAGAAAATGAAAAGACAAGCCAGCCCTGGTGGCCTAGTGGTTAAAGTTCGGCACACTCCACTTAGGCAGCCTGGGTCCAGTTCCCAGGTGAAGAACCACACCACTCATCTGTCAGTAGCCGTGCTGTGGCAGAGGCTCACATGGAAGAACTAGAACGACCTACAACTAGAATATACAACTATGTACTGGGGATTTGGGGAGAAAAATAAAGTAGAGAGAGAAGGGGCCAGCACAGTGGCATAGTGGTTAAGCTTGCACACTCCACTTCAGTGGCCTGGGATTTGCAGTTTGGGATCCCGGACATGGACCCAGCACCATTCATCAAGCCACACTGTGGCAACGTCCTACATAAAATAGAAGAAGATTGGCAACAGATGTTAGCTCAGGGGCAATCTTTCCCCAGCAAAAGAAAAAAGAAAATTAAAAGCTACAGACCAGGAGAAAATGGTTACACATCATATAGCTGACAAAGCACTGTATCCAAACTCTTTCAATTCAAAAATAAAAAGGTAAAGCAATCCAATTTAAAAAAGGGGCAGAAGATCTAAACAGCATTTCACCAAAGAAGACAGCAAATAAGCATATGAAATAATGTCAACATCATTAGGAAAATGCAGGTTAAAACCTTAATGAGATACAATTATACTCTTATTAGCATGACTAAAATACTGATAACTCCAAGTGCTGATGAGGATATAAAACAGCTAGATATCTCATACGTGCTGGTGGAAACGCAAAACAGTAAAGCCACTCTGGGAAATAGTCTAGCAATATCTTATGAAGAGAAATATGCATTTAACACATGATCCAGCAATCTCACTCCTAGACATTTACCTAAGAGAAATGAAAACACATGTTCACACCAAAACCTGTATGCATTTTTAAAGCAGTTTTATTTATAACCATCAAAAACTGGAAACAACCCTCATGTCTTTCTACCAATGAAAGGATTAAAAAGCTGTGGTAAGTCCCTTGAATGGCATGCTACTCAGAAATGAAAAGAAAGAAACTAGTAATACATGCAACCCAATGAATAAATTGTAGCTGCACTTTGCTAAGTGAATGAAGGCAGAACCAATACACTACATGTTACATTAATCCATTAATATGACTGTCTGGAAAAAGCAAAATCGTATGGATGGAAAACAAATCAGAGAGTTTCAGGGGCTGGATGTGGGTGTAGCGTGATGTTAATTACAAATAGGGGCAACAGAAGAGAATTTTTTGTGGCAGAACCATTCTAAATCATGATTTAGGTGTGGACACATGACTATCCATTTGTTAAAACTCACAAAACTATAACTGCAAAGAGTGAATTTTACTGTATGTAAATTTAAAAGAAACCAATTATAATGTGGGAGAAACTCAAAATGGAATGAAATTATAATAAATGAATACAAATACAAATGAATAAAATATTCCCATGCTGAAGGGAATGGGGAAGAAAGAACCAAACTAAGTTATTTTGGAAAAGAGCATTTTGAGTACATATTGTAAGGTTAAAGACAAAAAGACCTTTTATTGTATTGTTAAAATACAATACTGTATTTTAGTTAATAAATTTGTTTCTCACAGGCGTGTAGGTTAGCAGTTCTGAAACTAATTTATGTGCATACTAGGGTTGAACAAATAAGTAAATATATTTAATTAATGAGAGCCAGATCTCTCATCGTTGGAAGAAGATATTACAAATAAGGAAAAGGGAAGCTTAAAATAAATCCTGGGATGCTGAATTGGAATCAGAACTATCAGTATGAACTTAGGGTTTTTCAATAAATACATATGTGTATATGTTTGCAAGGGTGAGTACACATACATATATTTCTAAGATCTGTCCCCTAAGAGGACATACTAGTAATGACACCCAGAGAGCAATGAGCACATCTAGTGCCTGATCTTGGTTTCTAAATACCATTCTCCAACGAAAAAGAAGCCAGAGCTTCTGTAAGAAGGGGTTGATTCAAGAGCTGGAGTGGAGAAAAGACAAGATGAGCCTGGAGCATCTTGTAGTATCAAAGTGCACAGAAGTGCTCAGAAAAGATGGCAGCCTGTTGAAAGCACACAGAAGCCAACCTGGAAGAGTTTCCAATGACCACAACCGGAAAAATTTGAGCAATAAAATAAATAATGATACTACTGGATTATAACCCATAGATTAAATAAATATCCATGATTCCATACTGATACAAATAAATAATGGAGGAGTTTTTCCTAACAGAAGAATTCCAAATAATAAATATAGAAGGAATGAGGGGAATACCAAATTGCCACTAGAAGACCACAGTATTCATTGTTGCAAACAAGTCTACCAATGGGTGCAAAAATTAGAGGGAAAAAGTTTTAGGAAAAACAAGGTATTTGCCTAGTCTCAAAGTATCTTCCCCAACATACCTATTAATTACAATGAGGAAAACAGTTACTTTACAGTAGAGAAATGCATCACGCACAACCTTACCCAAATGACTCATTATAAGACCAATAACGATTACCAACAATGAGACATATTGACATTATGTAACCCCCAAAATGATACACTAAGAAGGGCATATCATTCCTGTGATATTCTTGCCAAAAATGAATAAATTCTATCTAATCTTGATAAAACACTGGAAAACCCAAATTGAGGGAAATTCTACAAAATAACCAACCAGTGCTCTTCAAATGTGCCGAGGTCATGAAAGACAAGGAAAGACTAAGGAACATTCAGAGACTGAAGGAGACTAAGGAGACACAACCACTCCACGTAGGGTGGGAGCCCAGAATGGATCTTAGAACAGAAAAAGGCATGAGTAGAAAAAGTGGTGAAATACTAATAAAGTCTCTAAGTCAATAAGCAGTATCGTATCAATGTCAATCTCATAGTTTTGACAACTATACCATCGTGCATAAGCTGCCAACAGTAGGAAAAGCTATGTAAAGGTGATATGAGAGCTCTCTGTAGTACTTCTGCAATTATTTTGTAAATCCAAAATTATTTCAAAATAAAAAGATTTTTAAAAGCAAATGTTAAATTATAAATTTTAAAATGGAAAAAATATATGAATTCTGATAAGCGTTTGAAATAATGCTCAACATCGTTAGTCATAGTCACATGTAAATTAAAACCACAATGAAATACCACTACAAACCCAGTAGAATGGCTGAAATCCAAAACACTGACAACACCACGTATTGACGAGGATGTGGAGAAAACGGAATCTTTATATGTTGGTGGTGGGAATGTAAAATGGTACAGCCACTTTGGAAATCAGTGTGGCAGTTTCCTGAAAAGTTAAACATACGTTTAACACACAACCTCGCAATTCCACTCCTAGGTATCTACCCAAGAAAATAAAAGCAGGTTCACACAAAAACTTGTACATAAATGTGGCATCATTATTTATTATAGCCCAAAACTGCAAGCAAGCCAAATGTCTCTCAAGTGGAAATGGAGGAACCAAATGTGATGTATCCATACAATGGAGAATGCTGCTCAACAATAAAAAGAGATTATTGATACATGCTGCAACACGGATGAACGTCAGCAACACCGTGCTAGGGGAAAGAAACCACTCCCAAGGGCACAGGGTATGTAATTCCATTTATATGAAATACCCACAAAAGGCAAATCTACAGAGAAGAAAGCTGATGGGTGGTTGCAGGGAACCACACTGGCTCCACCTTCAACGTATCTTCTACCTCCTGCCATTTCTCACCTCCTCCACTGCCACCTCCCTGGTCCAGGGGCACATCGTCTCCCATGTGAATTTCCACAGTATTCTCCTGATGGGTCTTTGCTTCTACCCTTATTCCCATAGCATCCATTCCGGCACAGCTGACAGCTACATCAGATCGTCTTGCTATTCTCTTAGAATTCTCCAACGGTTTCACATTTCACTCAAGGACAAGCCGAAGTCCTTAAATGGCCCCCTCTCCGCTCTCCTCTCCCATGTCACTCATGACGCTCCACTCACCCCGGCCTCCTGCCGTTCCTCAGCCGCACCAGGCCCACCCAACATTAGGACCTTTGCTGCAGCCCTTCCTCCACGTGGAATGCTCTTCCTGGGCTCTCCGCTCCTTCAGTCTTTGCTCAGATTCCATCTTCTCAGTGAGGCCTTCCTCTGACATCTCTATTCAACACTGCAACCTGCTTCCCCACCTCAGAACTCCTGGTCTACTTACCCTGTTCTCCTGTGACTTTGTTCCCTAACACCTACCACTTTCCAGTATACTATGTAATGTACTCATTATGTTTATTGTTTGTTGTCTTAGCTCCCTTTGTGAGAACGTCATCTCCTCAAGAGCAGAGGTCTTAGTCTGCTTTGTTCATTTATGTGTCGCAACACCCGGAACAGTGCTCAGCACTTAGTAAGGCCTCAATAAAAATTTTGAAATGAATGAATGACTGAATGAAGAGTGAGTTTGAGACAAGTAACTAGTGCGGTGGAGTTATGTTCCTGGTTAAGAGCCATTTGCATTGATGGTCACGTGAGGTGGCTGAGATCCCGTGAGCAGAGGATAGGATGCTAGAATTCTAGCCATGAAATAACTGTGTTCATTCAGGGCTGCTGCTAACTCGTGAAGTATCTGTGTGTGAATCAGACTGTCCCTTCCTCCTGGCAGATGCAGCCCTGCACCAGGGTGAGGGCTTGGCAGTATAAGTGTGGCCTGGATTTTGTGCCACTAACTGCCACGGTTGGGTGATGTTGTGCAGTGTACAATCCGCCCAGTTGTACATGATGATCCTACATCACACGGACTTCCAGAATCAGTATGTGCCAATAGCTCTCCACTCCCCACACCCTCAAGCCCCCAACACACGCACCCTCCCCACCACAGGTGTGCCCAGGTCCTCCTGTAAAAACTTGCTGCTCCCTGGGGAATGTTTGCTGTGGGCTCACCCTCCACCTCTCCCCAGCTGCCTGCTCGGAACTGCCTAGACACCACGGCAGACCCTTTGCCCCAGATTTGCTTCTTCCTCACTGATCACCCATTTGGTTTCCAAATCCTTGCCTATGACACTTTCCCTGAACCCCATCTGCTCCGTGAATCCCCGTAATGGCTCATCTCCCCTCTCCCAGGCTAAACCTCACTTCCGAAAACCAGGCTACGGTCAGTACCAAAGTCTCCCCAGTCTAGACAGCACGAAATCCCCTCCCCTGTGGTCCTCAAGCTGTGCTCCAGAACCCTCGGGGCTGCTTCCCCAAGCGATACGGAGTTGGAGGAAGGGGCAAGGGAGACCCAGTGCCAGGACAGACACGCGGTCCCTCAGCCCTGCTTCAACAAATGCACCTCTACTCATAGGTTTAGAGCTTTCAAGTTTGATTTTTGCCTGGAAAAAAAAGTTTTATGTTTAAACAACATTAGAATATGGATATTCTATGCCTTCAAGATGGACACCATCACTTTAACTTGGAAAAATCTTTACGTCACAGTCATGTCCCACTTACAAGAATTTTAATAGAACACCTACAGAATGTCCGGCTCTGAGTGATGGAACTGCTTGGTGAGCCCTTCAAGATTAAAAGGCTACAATATGCACGCCACGGCGGCTGGCTGTGTAGTATTATAAACCAGATTAAAGTTAAGGCAAATCTACCACAGGAAATGACTGATTTTTAGATGCTTGATCTGGAGCTGTTCTTTCTAAAAGCAATTATATAGCACAGCCAGAATCTTCCTGTAAACTAGGTATTCATTCCCTAATTTGTCTTTTCTGCAGGTACTCATCTTGGTATGTTTGATGGAGCACACCTGTACTTACTGTACATGATAAAAGTGACTTATGGTGAGTCAAGTTCCTACTTGTCTGCTTAAATTTGCCATAGGGGCAGTGGGCAGACACTCCATGGAGCCACGATAGCCAGCCTGCCAGACCCCGAGGAAGAGACAGGGGTGGGGAAGCAGAGAATGGGAATTACAGCAGCCTCTAACAACGACCCTCTGACTCGACAACAAAAAATAAACAACAGGATCCAAGAACGGGCAAAGGACTTGAGTAGATATTCTTCCAAAGAAGATGTACGGGCCAGCCCCGGGGCCGAGAGGTTAAGTTTGAGTGCTCTGCTTTGGCGGCCCAGAGTTTCGCCACCTTGGATCCTGGGCGCAGACCTGGCCTTGCTCACCAAGCCACGCTGAGGCGGCATCCCACATAGCACAGCCAGAAGGACCTGTAACTAGAATATCCAACTATGTTCTAGGGGCCTTTGGGGAGAAGAAGGAAAAAAAGAAGAAGAAGAAGATTGACAACAGATGTTAGCTTAGGTGCCAATCTTTAAAAAAAATTTAAAAAGAAGATATACAAATTGCCAACAAACACATGAAAAGATGCTCAACAACACTAATCGTTAGGGAAATTCAAATTAAAACCACAATGAGGTATCACCTCACACCCACTAGGATGACTACTATCAAAAAATAAAATAAAATAAGCATTAGCAAGGATGTAGAGAAATTGGAACCCTTGTGCACTGTTGGTAGGGATGTAAAATGGTACAGCCACTATGGAAAATAGTATGGCAGGTCTTCAAAAGCTTAAAAATAGAATTATCATAGGATCCAGTAATTCCATTTCTGGGTATATACCCAAAAGAATTGAAAGCAGAGCCTCAAAGAGATATTTGTACCCCCATATTCATAGTCACATCATCCACAACAGCC
This sequence comes from Equus quagga, assembly GCF_021613505.1. NCBI lineage: Eukaryota > Metazoa > Chordata > Mammalia > Perissodactyla > Equidae > Equus > Equus quagga. The sequence continues at coordinate 58,774,948 of NC_060281.1, read as the reverse complement.
AAAAGGTGGAAGCAACTCAAGTGTCCATCAATAGATAAATGGATACACAAAATGTGGTATATATATATATACAATTGAATATTATTCAGTCACAAAAAGGAAGAAAATTCTGACATATGCTGCCACAAGGATGAACACCGAGGACATTATGCTCAGTGAAATAAGCCAGTCACAAAAGGATTAACACTGGATGATTCCACTTACATGAGGCACGTAGAGTGGTTGAGTTCAGAGGGACAGAAAGTAGAAAGGTGGTTGCCAGGGCTGCGGGGAAACGAGGAGTTGATTGTTTAATGGGTGTGGAGTTTCAGTTTGGGAAGATGAAAAGTTTTGGAGATGAATGATGGCGATAGTTGCACAAGAATATGAATGTATGCACGCTTAAAAGTGGTTAAGATGGCAAATTTTATGTTCTACTACTATAAAAAACTGGAGGAAAAAAATGACCCTATGAGTTTAAAGGGGAAGGCGGCTGTGGCCTAGGAGAAAAGAGAGGCGAGTGCATCCCAATTTGACCCAAGTCTCATTGAGAAGCCAATATTTTCAGAATCTGGTCTGCAGTGTCATCAGATGTAAAGAAACACAAGGCTGGCAGGAGTGGCAATTGGTATGTCCTCTCTAGAGGGCAGGATGGAGATACATGCAAAAAGCCTGTCACGTGTGCGTGCCCTCTGATGTAGCATTTCCACTTTCAAGCATTGCACCTCAAGAATAATCACGAATGCTCACAAGATGTATCTAGAAGGATGAACATTTGTTTACAATATCAAACAACTGGAAACAACTTAAATATACAAAACTGGGGCATGGTGAAACAAATTAAAGTGTTACATTGCCACGTACAATTAATAAAATGATATTGTCAAAGAATATGTAGTGACATGGGAAAATGTTCTCAATATATCACTAAATGTTACAAAAAAGTTACAGAACACTAAGCCCCTATGAATATACTTTTACTAAAAAACTTTTACATATATATGTAAAGAAAGAGGGTTATAGTACAGGTGATTTTATCTTCATCTTTCTACTTTTCTTTATTTTCCAAAGTTTCCACACTGTACATGCGTTACTTCCGTGATCAGAAATTGAGTCTCCTCAATCTCTAATTGGAAAATACTGGGCCCAGGTTAGGATGAAGTTCTCCCTTGTAAGATGCAAAAAATAGGGCAAGAAATGCCACTGTTTTTATTTCATTAAGTCAGATTTTACTGTCAAAAACCAGACCTTGAGAGAGAGCATAAAGTGCTTAAGAGAAGAAATTTTGTAACCATTTCAAAAGCACCGATTTGCATGTAAGCCATTGGTATGCTAATTTCCAATCACTCCCGTCTTATTCATTAAAACCAGTCACCCGGGATTCTCTCCAATCAATATGTGAGTGTAGGGGTGGGGGACCCAGAGGGCGAGGAAGGAAGGGAAGCCTCCCGAGCAGGGAAATAGAGCTGCATTTCCTTGAATATCAATTCTGTGTTTCAGACTTTCAATTCTGATCTCATTTCCCCTATTCCATCGTCCCATATGTTCATGCCATAACTTTAATCCTCTAAATTCATCTGTTTGCATCATTCCCCATTTGGACTTCTGCTGGAACTTTATTTATTTATTTTTGGTCACAATACTAGTGTGGACTGGTTTGGGAGCTATATTCTGGGCCACCTTGGCAGACAATGTCTGAAATGCTAGCATTGTAATCCCTGCAAGAGGGACAAAGTGAGAAGAGGACAGACGCTGAGTGATGCTCGCGCGCCACTGGTTCACATGGCACACTAGGGCTCGCGGGCTCCTGAAATGCCACAGCCCACACCACTCTTGTCTCTCTGAAAGGAAACCTGGACAAAACCGCTGACACCAATGCGGGGAGTTCAGGAAGACCTGAGTACAAGGAGACGCCGGTGGGGCTACGGGGAAAGCTCAGCTTTGTGCGATCAGAGTGAGCCTGTCCCTGCAGACACACTGGCCCATGAACTGCTCCTGGGGCATGGAGGCATGCCAGAGCCGTGTGAAATCTTAGTCACATTCGCTTCAAAAATGAACCCCATGTGACCCGTATACGAGGCTAGAAATGTATAAAACATTCACTGAGGGGAAAAGAAGAAGAACGGCTCTTCAGGGAGAAAAGGCCCATTGACTAAGCCAGGCAGTCTGACTGTGGCCTTTCTCAAAGGACAGTCAGCTCTGTTCTCGCCTGCTCATAAAGTGCAGGGGGAGCCATGGTGGGTTCGGGCTGGTTCCACCCTGGGGCTCTGCCTGGCTGGGGCTCCACCTGGTGGGGCAGCCCCTCTTTTCGAGTATCTGCAGGGTCTCCCATGGGTCCTGGCCAAGGTCCTATCTGCAGGGGACCTTTCTAAGACACAGTTCTAGCTATCCCTGCATTAAACTCTTCTATGACTCCCCATCACCTTGAGGATAACAGCTATTCTCCTTAGAATGCGTGCTGGGCTCCCTCCCAGTCCACCCAGATGCTCCAGGCAGGGCAGGACCTCTGGTCACCCAGGGCCAGCCTCCCTGCCTCTGTTGCTGCTGTTCCCACTGTCTGGGATGCACTTCCTCCTGTGTCTGCCTGAGGAACTCCTGTGTCAGCTTGAAGACCAGCTCCAAAAGCACCTTCCCCAGACTCCTGGGCCTACTGCTTTATCCTGGGAGACAGAGGTAGACAGAGTATGGACCTATAAATCACAAAGATCTGAGGTGGTGTTCTGGCTTTATTACCCACCAGCTATGCCCTCTTGGGTGCATTAAGCTTCATGTTTCTCCAGTATCAAATGTGGGTAGTAGAAACCTACTGCACAGAGCTCCTTTGGGAATTGAGGATGCTCCCTTCACCCCTCTCCCACCTGTGAGACCCTAGAGGCATCTTCTTTGTGTTAATTTCCAGGAGTTTACAGGCCTTTACCACTGGAGGGGCCCTGAACTGTCTTGTGAGTGAATGAAAGCCGGCTGACAGAACTTTCCTTTGCAGGCAGGAGTCTGGCTCAGCTGCCCGGTGGGTTTAGAGCGGTGGTTCTCCCCTCTGATCCACATGATGATGACTTGGGGAGGTTTTAAAAAACGCTGGGTCTCCCCTGACGGAGCCCGTGCTCCTGGAGAAGCACTGGGTGGGGTGGGGGACTTTGTTGATAGCCCCAGGGTGTTGCGACGGGCAGCAGGGCTGCTTCAGAGACACTGCCTCTCCCCCGACTCCTCTCCTCCTTGTCTCCCCTTCCCCTCCTTCCTCCCCGGCTGACACGGACACCACCCTCCCAGGGACGCGGGAGTCAACGGGAAGTGGGAGGGGGATGAACGCGCTCTTGACAGGAAACGCAGTGGCTGGGGTGACACGTGACCCGCCCCAGTTCCAGGGACCAAAGGATCCCGTGTGCGGCCAGTTGTGGATTTTGGCAACTGTGTGAGCGTATTCCTGCGAAATCAACTGACGAAACAGCGCGGCCGGGGCGCTTTCCAGGCAATGCCCTCCCGACAGTCACGTGTGCAAACGGGCGGGTCAGCCCCGCCCTGCCAGCAGCGGGGCCCTCCCACGCCCGAAGGCAGCAGCCAAGGCTGGGAAACCGCCACCTGGAGGCTCAGCCTGCCTCAGTGTACCCCGGCCACCGCATCCCGCCTCCTGCGGAAACCCGGGGAGGACTGTTTCACTCAGTTGCTCTTGGGATGCGGGGAGAGGGGAGTCCTTAACTCGCTGGGCCACACCCGGGGGGAAACCACAGAGACCGGCGCACACACTCCTCTTTTGTCAGACTCTGGGGACAAAGTGCCAGCCACCTACTCCGCAGAAGAGGCTAAGGATTCTTTAAAAGTGGGAAGGAGGCAGGGTTGAGGGGACACTCTGGGGACAAGGCAGAGGCGCCGCCATCGCTCAGCGCCTGGTGATTGGCAGCGCTGGCCACGCGAAGCCGCGTCTCTGCCTCCTCCCTCCTGCCTCCTTCCCGGCTCAGCCTCCCCAGTCGCCCGACTGAGCGCTGCGGCCCCCAGCCCTCTGCCTCCCACCCCCGGGAGCCAGCTGCCGCCACAGCGCCACCCTTCCCCCGTCCCCTCAGGCGCCCCTCTCCCGGGGTGGGCAGGAGCCGTCCCTCCGGCCGTCTGCAGGGACACTAGGCTGGCACGCCCTGGGTTTTGGGGGCTTCTGGCTCTAAGCGGATGGTGGCCCATCTCCAGACGCCGGGAGCCCTGAGTTTCTTTCCCTTCACTTCTGGGCCGGCGCAGACACAGGCGTCCCCTTGATGCGCGCGTCGTGAGGGCTCCTCCTATGGCTGGACCACGTCTGAGCTCCCTCCCGGCTCACAAGCCGCGACGGGCGGCATCCCGGGCTCTGGAAAATGTACCAGGGAGGCGTCTTGTAGCAGGAAATCAATATAACGGAAAACAGGCAGGAAGAGCAGCCCCAGAGTCAGGGAAGACCCTGGTTAGTCTAATCATCCTGGATCCAGTCTCATCGCTCCAAGAACAGGGCCTAGAGCAAAGGGGCGACCTCACACGTGCCAAGAGCTTCCCGCTGTCCCGCAGACGCCTCCTCTCCTCCACCGCGAGCAGCGGGGGTGTCCCTACGAAGACAGTTTCCCATCTCAGGAAGTCGCAGCTGAGCCTGCTAGTCACTAGGACAAGTGATTTTCCTGCGTATAATGGGGGAAATCACTCCACCTCCCCTTCCCTGAGAATCCACCAAAGTGGAGACGGAGCCCTGGGGCGGAGAAGGGAGCCGACCAGGCCGCGCTTCTCGTCCAGGAGCCTGTGCAGGAGCGTCAGCCGCCCGCCGGGCGACGGGAGGGGCGTGGGGTGGGGTGGCGTGGCCTCTCCCTTAGTGGCCCTCAGTTCCCACGAGCCGTCGACGCACGTGGGCGAAACTGTGGAAATCATGTGTGAAGTATCCCGAGAGTTTGGGGCTGGCAGCTGAAGCCGGGAATTCCACGTCTTGGCCGTACGTGGTGCCGGCTACACCCGCACCCCTAGGAGGAGATTAAAGAGTTCACCGGGGCCCCGGAAAACACTGACTCAGGGGAGGTTACAGGAACTGATTCTATCATCCACAGACGAGTGAGGTGAGGGTGGAAGGGAAGGGCCGGAAAGTCAGGTTCTTGCGAAGCTTCCAGAAGCTTCCAGAAGCATTACAAGTAGTGAAACCCTCGAGCAATTAGTTTTTTAATACGAAAACTCCATGGAACAAAAATTGTTGTGTCTCTGGGCCAGCTCTGGTGGCCTAGTGGTTAAGTTCAGTGTGCTGCACTTGGCGGCCCAGGTTCAGTTCCTGGGCACCTTCATGTCTCTGTTAGCAGCCATGCTGTGCCCGAGGCCGAATACTAAAAAACAAGGGAAGAATGGCATGGGTGTGAGCTCAGGGCAAATCTTCCTCAGCAGAAAAAAAAAAAAAAAAAAGGTTCTGTCTCCCTAGTCTTCGCTAAAGTCTGCTACACATGCAAAGTCCTTGGTGAGTTTTTCCCTACATGAGAGCAGAAGGAGTTGTTAAAATTAATAAAAAGCCTGAATTCCCCATCTGCATCAAGGCTATGAGTGTAGAGAGTGAGACGTGGCAGTAGGTCCTAAGAGTTAGAGGTGACTGCGGGCAGGTAAGTCTCCAAAAACTTGCATGAATCTTGAGGAAGGCATTACACTTCCCATAATTTTTAGAATAAAAAGCAATCTTGTTTAGTTCTGAAGGGTGAGGGCGACGCAGGTAACGTCTGGGTTACATGTGTAACGTGAATCAAATTTGCATGCATTTATGTTGATGCTCCTGATTTTTGCATGGGGATAGCAAAGAAAGCATGGCCGTTAAAGTGTCTAACGTGTGGTGTTTATCAATCTACTAGCACCGCATAAGCACTTGCAGTGTTCAAGGTTCCATCCCAGAGGCCCTGGGTGGTGCTTCACAAACCATCCATGGGGAAGGTCCAGCCCCTGTCAGTCCCAATCTGTGCAGACTGGCTCATAGCCTTACTGCGTGTGGCTTGTGTGCACTTTGCACAACATTGGACTCAACACAAGAATTCAACAACACTCAGCATGGTCTCTTCCCTGTGTAATAAGAAGAGCCCGTGACACGTACTTGGATGTGGCTGTCGTGGCACGGCACCCTGCACGAGAGCTTCTAACTCCTCCTCTCCGTCGCTGTACTGAGCTCACCCAGATCAGTCAGCGCCTGCTGCTGGGCACTGGGCTGCCTCCACAGCTGGACTAGCGCTGCTCTAAGACGCACACGTGCATCCAAAATTCCTGCTTCTGGGGAGCTTGCGAACTTTCCGTTAGACTAATGCACATAGAAACGTGGTCATGGGAAGACAAGGCAATCAAGAAATTTACTTACAAAACAGAGATGATTAATTCCAAAATGGATTAATAAATAATACAAATGGTGAATTTTTAAAAAGAAACAATTTGGGGAAATGAAAAGATTAGGAAAGAAAGAAAGAAAACTAGGCTGTCGGGATAGAGTAGGAGATTGTTTTATGAAGGGGAACGACCTTGAACTGGGTCTTGAGGGCTGTTTAAGGTCAGGATAGTTGTAGAGAAATTGGGAAGCATTTGAACAAATGCATAAAGATCCAAATTTTCTGTGTGAGTTTTAGGAACAGTAAGTAGATGTGCTGGGCAAGAAAGGAGAGTTGGTGCAGAAATGTAATGGGAAATCAAGCAGAAAGCAGGTTAGGGCCAGAATGTGGAAGACACCGGATGCCAGAAATGCAGAGTTTAGGCTTCATCCTGTACGTTTATGGACAACAGAGAACCAGAAAGAAATAGGGGCAGCATTTCAAGATGACTTATTTAGTCCACAAATTATTCAATAAACACTGCAGGTACGAGGACTGTGCTAGATGCTGAGTGATAGGCAGGATGCACTGGGGGTGGGAGATGAGTTCGGAGGCTGTAGCCCAAGCTGAAGGTATGACTCTCGAGCCTGGATTAGGGCAGTCATGAATAAGGAAGAAATAGGATAATCCCAGATGTGATTCTAAGAAAAAAAGAGGGGGGGTATCTTTAGGTACAATTTGCAATTGCAAATGAGAAATAGCTTCTTCAATGCCCCCACACACAGTTTGCCAAACTCTCCATCATCCTTCAAGACTCAGCTCAAATGTCACCCCCTCTGCCATCTCTTCCCCAAGAGAGATTATTTACTTTCTCCTCTGTGCCCACACACACCTCTCACTGACCAACTTTGAACTTCTCACTAACCAAATGAACGAATGACAAGCAGAGAGAGGAGCCACAAGTGGCTCTGAAGGTTTCAGGGAAAGGGAACTTGGCAAGCGGTAACACGCAGGGCCATTTCTGGGCAAGGTTCCTATCAGAACCTCTCCTTCGGAATCAGGCCAAGAGAGCAGCAGCCTGGACCCATGTGCTTAGTGATGCTAGTTGCCAGAATAATAAAGCACACACTAAGCGTTAGGTTCAAATCAGATAATAAAAATATACACTTATATGCACACTTAACCTCTGGCTATATAAAAATAGTTGTAATGTCCTTCATCTAATGTGACCTTAGCCCATTTCATCCGTGGAGAAATACTAGGAAAGGCGTGGCAGGTTCAGTAGCTAAATGGTTTCTCTATTGTGGTGAGCCCCTAACTCATCCTTGGTCTGAAGCAGTCAGGAAGGAATGTGGGCACCATCAATGTATGTCTCTCTCAGGAAGTGTGTTCACTGGTGGACGCTGTCAGGGGCAGGACGCTGTAGGTGCTAAGAGTAAGAGGAGAACCAGAAGCACAAATCATAAAAAACCATAGCCAGTGGGGTGGATTTTCATAGATTATACCTTTCTATTTATTTTTTGAGAAAATAAATATGTAAAGGAAATAAGCGTGAGCTACAAAAGAGATTGTTTTACATACATGAATATATATATAATAACCCAAATTCGTAAAAATCTCTATATGTTTATCTATGCAGAGCTATATACACATATAGGTGTATAGATATAGATGAAGATAAACTCTTATTAATATATCTTAAGATAACTCATCAGATTTTTAAAAACTAAACATTGAACTATAACAAATTACATTTAGATATTAAAGTTTTATGTTAACATATTTCTTTATATTCACATAAAGGGAAATCTTTGCTTCCTGCAAGCACGGGCTCTCCCAGCCCTGGTGGGGGTGGGGGAGAGGTGGACTGTGAGCCGGGGTAGAGGAGGGGGCGTGTCCCTGAGGCTAGAGGGGATTCCAAGATCCATGCAGGGAGCAGAGCTGGGAGCCAACTTCCAAAATCAAGACTGGAGTTCACATAGATTACCCCAGCGAAAGGGGACAGGAAGCCAGGATGGATGCCGGCGAACACAGACAGGACACCAAAGTGAGTGGGAATAGGTTTGGGGCCACCTCTGGAGCTTGTTAATGAGCACATGGCGTGGCCTGGTGTGGCACAATTTGGCGTGTCATGGGGCAGTGTGGTCCACGCAGCCTGGGATGGCATGGCATAGTGTGGCGTGCTATGGCATGGCATGGCATGGTCTGACGTGCTGTGGTAGGGTTCATGGCATGGCATGGAAGCAGCAAGCTGAACCAATAGGCAGGAGGACCAGATGTCAGATGGACAGTGATGTCATCAGAGAGAGGTTGGGTGGGGACTGGACGGAAGGGACAGACAGGAGAGCTAACTGGAAATGCCCTGCAGGCAGCTAGAGACAGACGCAGGAAGGGCACCCGAGGGAAGAGCGAGACCTGGACACGTGGATGTGGGTCTTCCTCTAGAGGGGACAAGTGATGTCATGGTCCCAGGAGGGCCATCTGCTGAGCACCTGTGTGCAAGGACAGAGCCAGGTGCTTTACATGCACTAGTCCTCTCAGTGACCCTGTATGATAGCACTCAAGAAAGTGAGGCTCAGAGAGGTGAAGTAGTTTGACCAAGGTCACACAGCTAATAAATGCTGGAGGCATATGTCAGTCCAAGTTTACTTCATTCCAAACTTAGGCTCACTCCAGCCATTACTACCAAGTAAGACTTCCCTGTTGGAGTTCCGAGCAGTGATTATGGGCGTGGTAGGGCATGAAAGAGGACTCCTTAGAACATTTTTTGAGGTGAAGGTGGGGAGTGGGGTGATGTATATAGTTCGTACCAAAGCCATTGTTCTGATTTGTTGTGAACCAATGTTTACCTTATTTTATGTCTATGAGCAGCACAGGTTTGACAAGCTCGAGACGCACTAGTGTAGGGAGGAGAGAACAGAGGAGCAGAGGCAACTCCTTTGGAAACGTGTTCATTCCAGGGGATAAGATGGGGAGAAGACTGAAAATAAAGGGTGGATGCAGCAGAGGTGGGCATGAGCAACAACCAGGTTCACTGGCCTTGGGAAACAAGGGATCATGGTGACCCTTCACAAGATAGACTCCGGAGGACACCGGGGGCAGGCGCCAGACTCCAGAGGGTGTCTGCTGCAGCTCGGCCTGAAGCCTGACTATTACTCCTGCTCAGAATTTCCTGTGCATCTGTTAGTAATCCTGGGATTGGCAAAAGGACTCCAACCCCAGACTTACCTGGAGGTGAAGACAAAGGGACTCTGTCACCAGAGGTAAAAGGAAACCCACAGACAATGGCCCCAGCAGAAGGAAGGAAGAGGCCAAGAGAGACAGCAGAGATTCGTAAAACGGAGTGGATCTCACAGCAGAGGAGAGCGTACACACACTGACACTCATACGCACACACACACAGAGTTTTGGGAGTGTAGTTAATGGAGCACATCGCTGCAGATCTAGAATGGGATCCTGCACAGAGAGAGAGAAGCTCCAGTTAAGTCTCAAGGAGAAAGGGGTGGCGTTATGAGCGGCCCAGGGAGCCAGCAGTGCTGCCCCAGAAAGGAAGGTTGGTGACCTTCCCTGGCCGTCCTGAAGGCTGCTTGCCGTGACAGCGGGGACCAGGTCACGCGGCTGGGCGGCAGCCTGCTGGGAAGGTCCCCAGACGCCCTTCCTCCCCGCTCTGTCGTGTCTCAGGAAGTTCTGAAGAGCAGGTTCCTGTTTTCTGAGAACACTCCTGTTTTCCGGGTGAGCTGCGGTTCTCGGCCTTAGAGGACTTCACAGCTCAGCCATGAAAGGTATGAAAGGTGCCCGAGGGGAGAGGCCAGGATCCAGAGCTGCCTGCAGCCCCGCCTCTCTCTCTTCAACTGCCCGGTGCTGCTGCCTAGGTGCTCCGTTCAGGGCAACCCAGGACTGCACTGTCAGCCCCAAGTGCGGAAAAATCCTTTCCCACTTTGTTTGGTGGGGACCTGGCAGTTGGTTTCTAAATTCAACCTAAGTTCTCCTCACCTGGCCCAAAGCCCAGTACCCATAGCATCGAGAGAGCCTTCCTGCCTCCTCCCTGCTGGCCTTGGGCAAAACCCCAAATCAGAGCGCTCTCCCGAGGTGCGATGGAGGGAGCCAGCAGTGAAAGCAGAAAGGCAGCTCTCAGTGCTTGGGCTATGGCATTCTGTCAGCCCCCAGGGCGCATGCTTCAACCCCTCTCTATGAAACTCCCTCCCTTGGAGGATCCCATTCCACAGAGCTTTGGGAACAGCTGGAAAAAGGGGTGCTGTGATGAGGCGTGGCATGGTGTGGCATGGCGTGGCACGGCACTGTGGCCTGGTGCAGTGAATTGAGCAAATAGGCAGGAGGACCAGATATC
>NC_060281.1:58589477-58764351 GCF_021613505.1 Equus quagga | reverse complement strand
CAAGGTCACACAGCTAATAAATGCTGGAGGCATATGTCAGTCCAAGTCTACATGTGTTCCCTAAGCTTTTTTCCAGGGGCCTCATATCTAAACAAGGCTTTCACAGAGGTTTTCAGAAGATGCTGTACACATGTGATCCTAATGATTCTAATGATAACAACCCACCTGCACCAGTTAGCAATGACGTTTGGTGGTAAGTACTGGAAATCCCCAAATGGTGGCTTGAACAAGATAGGGGCTTACTGGACCGTTGGGTGGCCTGTCAGGGAGGATGGTTCGCACTGTGCTCCAAGAGGAGCCATTGTGAGTGCCAGTAGCCCTGGGGGCTTGCTTTTCTCTCTTATGAGGAGAAATCAGAGGAGGGCAAGCTGGAGCTCCGTGTGGCAGTCCTCCAAATCATGAGGAGCCCAGGTTATGCCTAGACTTCCGCTGTACCGTCTTCATGCTCCTGCTTACACTGGCTGCTGCAGTGCCAAACATCACACCCATGTTCTAGACAAGAAGGAGGAAGCACAAACAGCAAAAGGAACAGACTGCCTGAGGTAGCTCCTACACCTGAGGTGTAGCTTTTTTAACTGGGCATAGATAATGAAATTGGGATTCTGTTGGTTGTGAGAAGGAGAGAATGGATGTTGGGGATCAGTCTAGCAAGACATGTGACCTCACGTCTGTGACCCATCTCCAGCTGGGTGCTCCACCGCCAAGGGCCAGCTCATTCACAGGGTCAGCCCCAGGCATGGAAGACTCAGCCTCTGACCAGAGAATGACATAGTTAAATCCAGCAAATATTCACATAGAGTATAGACTTGAGGCCAGACAGCGGAGACAATGGACTTTAGACCATGCGTCTGAGGGACTGGCTAGCAGGAGGTTTAAGACCCACAGTCGTGCTGTACTCTAAGACCATTACTCAGCTTTGAGGAGTTTGGGCCTTTGTGTCCACTGGTGTAGCCAGCTTAATGGATTTAGGTCTGAAAGGAATATTCTTCAAGGGGCATTGCTTATCTTGGACTCCAGAATCCCGGCAAAGATTGTGCAGAGCCTGACCAGACATCCATTCTTAACAATATCCAGAAATGTCCCATTATGGGTTGAATTATGTCCCCCAAAATTCATGTGTTTGAGTCCTAACCCCCGTAGCTTAGAGTGAGACTGTATTTAGAGACAAGTTCTTTAAACAGGTAATTAAACTAAAATGAGGTCATGAGGGTAGCTTCCAATATGACAGGTGTCCTTATAAGAGGAGGAAATGAGGACACAGACACACACGGAGGGACAACCACGTGAGGACACAGGGAGAAGATGGCCATCTACGAGCCCAGGAAAGAGGCCTCAGGAGAAACCAGCCCTGCTGACACCTCGATCTGAGACTTCCAGCCTCCGGAACTGTGAGAAATAGACATTGTGTAAGCTGCGCAGTCTGTGGTATCTGTTACAGCAGCCCTAGCAGACTAAATGTATGTTCTTTCACAAAAGCAACCACTAAGAACGATCCAGCCTATCAGGAAAGAAAGAGAAAAACGTGCGGTTGACTAAAGAGTTAACTTAAGTGTAATTTCTCACACATCAAGCTGCCATTCGCGCACGGTGGAGTTCTGTAACTAGCATTTAACTCTCCTCGCCAGGAATTGGAGCTGGCTGGGGCAAACGCCTGTGTCTTAGTTCGGCTCAGATGCATCGATCCTCTCCTTCTGTCTGGTCCTTCTTTGATTCCAGATTATCCTTACCGGTCGCAGAGAGCCTTTCATCTCATCACCCGGCATTCTTCAAGCTCCGTGTTTAAGTGTGGGTTTCCATCAGCTACGTTTCTAGATGCTGGTGAAAGCAGGACCTGCGCAACGCCGAAATGCCCAATGCTTCCCTTCCCTCGAGGCACTCGCTCCTCGGTGTTCCAGCAACAGCTGCCTGTTAGCTGGGAGATGGCTTCTCTCTCTATTCATTCTCTTCAATTTGGCCTGTGATTTGGGGGGCGGGGTATTGCTATACACCCCAGGTTTTGGTGGAAAGAAAAACACTTCCCATTTGGATTCTGTTGCTAACAAAACATCTTCCTATTGTTCTTCGGGCTCCCTTTTCTTTTTTTTTTTATTGTCCCTGAGCTAACATCTGTTGCCAATCTTCTATTTTTTTTCTCCCCAAAGCCCCGATACATAGTTGTATATCCTAATTGTAAGTCATTCTAATTCTTCTATGTGGGACACCACCACAGCATTGCCTGACGAGAGGTGTAGGTCTGTGCCCAGGATCCGAACCCGTGAACCCCTGTGCACTGAGGTGGAGTGTGGGAATTTAACCACTCAGCCACGAGGCCAGTGCCCTCATGCTACTTTGACTCAATAATGCTTCTTATTTGACAATATCACACTCCACCTCCCATTCATTCCCCAACTTTGTTATTTAATTATTTTATACCCACTATGTGTAGGCTGCAGGAGTTTTGCCAACTCTTCTTTGCTAATTGTTTTTGAATCAAAGTATTTGCCTAAGGAGAGAAGGAAGATTCGTAAGAGAGGCCCAGTCGGGCATGGCATAGCTGTGACGCTCAGAGCCCCACTCCTCCCTGCTTAGGGCATCTGCACCCCCACCCCCCACAGCCTGGACCTCCTGTTCATCATTCAGAGGGAACATCAGTTAAATAAAAAGAAGAAAATTAGCAAAAAGGATACACTAGAAAGAGAATAAATATACCATGAGATAATAAGCAGGATGCAATAAACAATTACAGACAAAAGCTAGAAAGTTTTAAAAGTAAATAACTAAATATTATATGCTACAAGATTGTCTTAAAAGGGGGAAACAGGATTATTTAATTCTTTTAGATACAACATTTGCTGAAAGAGGATAACGTGACAAATACTGGAGGGAGCCATGGGAGCCATGGGGCGGGGCCAGCCTGAGGGGCTGCCCGGGGACACGCGCCATGGGACAGAAAGTACTCACTGGCAGGGCACTGCCCTGTAGGCCAACAGGTCTGCCGAGCCCCGTAGCTGTTCCAGATGATTTCCCTGCGGCCCAGCTAGCGTGTAAATCCAACACCCAGTTGGCAGGCGGGATAATGTCTCCTCAAACAGACAGGCCACCTGCCAGGAGCACCGAGCCTTCAGGGCAGCTAACCAAGGGGAATTTCACATCTGCTAATGAGGCCATTTCTGAACTCATAGACTGTCTTGGAGAGGGGAAAAAAGAACTGTAATTTGGTGAACAAATCAGACTTGAGGAAGAAGGATACATAAAAACAGCAGGGGCAGGGTTCTAGTCCTGGCTCCGTCCCAAACCAGCCTCGGGACTCTGGGCTAGTCGGTTATTTACTGTGAGTCCCAGGTCCTCGCAAGTAAATGGGGAGAATAACCCATTGGGGCTCCATGCTCGCTTCCAGCTCCGATGCTACTGGGCCAGATCGGCTCGTTTTCCTCAAATTGGTTTGGGTAGGTGGGATTGCGTCTTGCCTGCCCCACCCGTGCACAAAGGAGGCCCTGCTTCCTGCCCTTGGGCCAGAGTCCAGTGAAGAGCCCGGAGCCCAGGGTCTGTCCTGTCTGCCCAGCAGGGCAGTTTCCCCACAAGCTGCCAGCACGGAGGAGCGAGACCAGAAACCCGAGGCAGCTGAGGTCAGACACCAGAGAGAGTGCAACAGAAATGTCCAGGCCTGGGCTGTGAAGGCCAAGCAGAGTCAGACTCGGACAGGATTCAGGAAGGAGCCCATGGGGGCCTTCCACTGTAAGCAGGATGAGCCCAAGGATGGAGCCCACCAGCAAAGCTGGGCTCCAGGACAGGCAGGGACCAGGTGAGGGGCTGAAGGACCAGGCACAGACCAGGTGACTCCCTGAGGACAGGAACAGGCTGTCAGGAGCTCCTGCTGAAAACCCAACTCCACCCTTGTGGCAGGGCTCCAGACTCTCCCCTCGGTGGATCTGGGCGTGGCTGTCACCAAGTGCACTGCCCAGGTCTCCCTCTGAAGAAGGACTTGCTGCCCAGCTGCAGGGAGGTATCAGCAGGGAGCCCCCACTTGTCTGCTCCTTCAGGGTCTATCCCGGGGCTGAACTGGGCAGGGGTATAAAGACCCAGCTGTCTCAGCCCCACGGGACAACTCTGAGGCTTTGGGGGACCTGTGTCACAGTTTGGCCTCTGCCCAATGCTCCTTCCTCCCCAAACTCCATCATTGAGCCTGCTTCCAGAGCCCCCACTCTGCACCTCTGAAAGGCTCCGTTATGACCCACAGGCTCCAGCGTGCAGGCTGCTTCCCCTGGGCCTCAAAGGAGACACCTTAGACAGAGGCAGCTTCAGCCCGCTCACATCGGCTGGCCAGAGTGAGCATCTCTTCCCCGCTCTGTGGTCAGTGATGGAGCTTAGTAGCTGGAAATTGGCCATGGGGGAGCAGTTACATCATGGAAATCAACAAATACTTCAAATCTGGGCTTTTTTTTTCCTGGAGAGCTGGTTGTCAAACATTTACCAGCGTACCACTTCTGGATAAGAATAGGACTAGACTATTCATCGAGACCCACTTTGCCCTATGGCACATCATGCAGAGAGCGGACATTAGAGGAGAGGAATAAAGTCGCAGACGAATTATTCCAGGAGCAGAAATTCCGAGGGGGACATTTGGATGCCCTGTTCCTATGGGGGATGGAGTTGACCTGGCAGCAGCAACACCTGGAAACCCCAAACCTGGCATTCCCCATCACGTGGAAGAAGTCTCTTTGGGTTCCTGGCATCATGAGTGCAGCTGGGCGAGACTGTCTGTCTGATTCAGGGCATTGAAGATTCAGCACGCGCCTCAGAGCTAGTCTGTGGGATGATTTCCTTTGCAGCATGCGACCCAGCCACCACCACGCTAAACACCCTTTCTGCTGTCTAGACGAGTTACTATCTGGCCTCCCCATCCTGCTAGCAAGGTGAACACACCATCTCCTTTCCCCTTGTCCAATCCCCCAAAATTTCAAGAGTCATCGCACAGGTGCCTCCACACGCCACCAGTGGGCCTACGGAAGTAGAGTCTCCAACTTGGCATCTCATTTTGAAACGTTGCTGACCTATCATGCAAGATGAGAGCTGTGGACAGTGCTGACTGCAATTTTTAGAAAGAAAGAAAAGTCCTTTAAAGCCTTTTTAGTGAGGAATACACATTTATTTGACAAATACATATTCAATGCCCACTGTAAGGCCTTTAGCTAACTGTCATATTCTGTGAAGGATGATGAGAGTTACCCCATGAAGAGATTGAACTGGCTAGGTCCAGATGCATAGAAGACAATGCAACTCTGGGCACTGGCAAAGGGACAGAATATATTTGCTGTCCTTTAAGTAAGTGTGGAGAGAGATTTTCCAATAGGCTAGTACATTCACCTCTAAAAGAATGGTTCATAGGGAAGTAATTCACCCATTTTCTAATGGTGTTCAGATCCGGGTCACAGTGGAAATATCATACCCACTTGTTAAATGAATAAATGAGCCAATCTTGACTCTCAGATAACCAGAGATGATTAATTCTGCCTTAAGGTATGTGAAACAGATAAACACTTAAAAGATAGCCAAAGAGAGACTGTGTGTGTGAGCTGAGAGCATGCACATTGACTGAGAGAACGTATGTGTTAAGAAAAACAGAAAGCTTGTCAGGCAACCCAATCAAAGCCAGAAAGAAGGGGTTTCTGTCAGCGCAGCTAGATCGCTTAAAGGTGACAGAAGTAGTGGATTTATCCTGTTTCCAATCATATTTACTTGATAACAAGAAGGAAAAGAGATCAAAACCTCCTTGAGGATGGGAAGATGTAAGTTTTAAATTAAGGCCTCCCACATGACATAGTATTAAAATCTTTCATAAAAACCTAAACTCAGAGCCTTTACTCTCAGAACCTCAAACATCCAGGAAAGAACTATTTAATCACCGAGTGGGAGGTTGTCGGGAACCACAGGGAAGTGAGAGTGGGAGAAGGCAGAGTGAAGAGTGTGTTGTCATCGTGGACAGGCCTCCACAAGGTGGCCACGTTTTCTTTCAGGGACTCTAACCTCTTCGGAGGGTGTCCTCTTCCCTTTTAGGAGGATAGACAAGAAGCAAGGAAACATTCCTGTGCTTTGAGAATTCTCCGAGGATCCCCAGTGGAGGGCGGATCTGGCCTCCTGGCCCTGCAGGGTCTAATGTCCAGGAGGGTGTGGGCTGCCCCGCTCGGCCTGGCCACAGAGAGAAAGCTGTTCTACTCAGCAGGATTGCAGCAATGCTGATGAGTAAACCCTAATCCAGAAAAATCTTTGCCCTAGCCAAGTTCTTCTCGAACTTTCTCCGTAATAGGAGAGGAAGCTAAGGAGAACCATATATCAAGAAAAAATTTTCTACGTTCTCACCAAAAAGGGAGGCAGATCAGTTTGGAAATAAAGTGTAAGAGCGAGTGATGCAGAAACCTACCCCGAGAAAGAGTCCCGTGACTCTCGAGGAATGACAAGGGCGCCTCCCCTCCTTACAGGGTCTCCAGCCGGGACCTCCTGCTTCCTTCCGTTCCCTGCAGGCTCAGGGCATGCTGTTGGTAGAGGCCGTATATACCGGAGGTATATGCAGTTATGTACCTATTGGTATAGGCAGTTATACACCGGAGGCCTTATACTAAGGAAGAAAATGGTTCCAGCAAGTCGTGCTTCATCTGCACAGAGAAAACCATGGCCCTGAGAGCAGTTTACCCAGGAGTTTCCAGAGCCCCCCAGCGTGGAAACCCAGCCTTACAAGGCTCTGAGATCCTTTGGCAGGTGCCAGAGGGCGGCCTGGTTGTTGGGGGAGGGGAGGTGCAGCAGACACGACCCCTCCCTGTAAGTATGAGCCTCCTCCGCGCCTCCACTTTGAGGCCCAGCTTCCAAGGCTGGCTCTTCTTCTAGAACTCAAGAACAGGAAGGACTGACAGAAGAAAAATACTTAGGTAAAATATAAAGACAAGGTAGGAAGTTTAGAGAGAATTTTTTAAAGGTTAGAGAAAAAAAACTTTTGAAAGGTCTACAATTTTTCAATGAAATTATTTTGAAAGATAGAGTTCGGAATAACAAGGTAAAACAGATATTTAAGAGGCAAGATTAGAAATGAATAAGATTTAAATGTTCAAAACACCAAAGTAAGCCCTGAAAGCTGAAAATCACTGAGACAAGAAGTTTACAATAAGGTAAAAGCAGACACTGTTGAAGATAAAGAGTAAGAATAAAAATACAAAAGCTATAAAAGTAAAGAAGATTTCTGGAGAATGTTTTCAGAGCAAAATAAAAGCAAAAGACTTGAAAATTAGAGAGATGGTAGAAGGAGAAAAGGGAAAATACAAGAGGAGCTATTTAAGCATAAATCAAGGTAAGCAAACAAGCTGCTCCTTTAGTGAGACGACAAGCTAACCAGAGCAGGTGGGAAGCCCAGTGTTCGCTGGGTGGGTTCCATTGTGATTTCCTCTTTAACCTAAAAGCTATTGTAGGAGTTGGTTTTATAGCTCACAAATACAAATACATGAGTTTATCTCTTGTCATATACTCTTTTTTTATTGTGGATTTCTAATTTAATTGCATTATAGTCAGAGAATATGACCGTATTATTAATAGAGTCAATTTTCATAAATGTTCAAAGTATGTTTGAAAATAATATATGACCCCTCTGTTAGGTGCAGAGCTATCTATTTATCTAATTAAACCAATTTTTAGTTGTGCTGTTGAAATCCGTTATATCTTTATTTTTATCAGCTTAATCTTTCAATTTCCTTATAAATTTTCCTTGTAATTTTATTAGTTTCTGCTTTATATTTTGAGGCTACATTGTTAACATACAAATTTATGATTGTTACTTTTTGCAGGATTTTTCTTTTCTTGTTATAAATGTTCTTTTTTATCCCTATTATCGAATATTTGTCCTAAAATTTGTCTGCCAATTTAATTTTTCCAATTAAATTTTCCAGCTTAATTCTTGACTATTTTGTGTCATTTCTTAAGTATATCTCTTGTAAATAGCACAAAGGTGAATTTAATTTTTAAAAATCAAATCTGAAGGTGTATGTCTTTTAAAAGGCCTTCAACTACTTACATCTTTTGTGGTTACTGATCTGTTTAGACACAGTTCTACCATCTTATTCTTGTGGTTTTGGCTTACCGTGGTTTTTCCTTTGTTTCTTCTCTTTTCCTTTCCCAACTTCTCTTAAATTTTGATGTTTTCCTTATTCCTTCTTATTTCCTTTGCTGCTTTGGAAGAATACATTGTGTTCTGTTTTTTTAGTTTTACTCTTCAATTTTTAACAAGTATAATTAACCATAAATAAGAAAGATAAATTTGTTCAATGTCTTTATTCTCCTTTCAAACAAGACAAGAAACTCAGCATATTTCAACTACCCCTGAAGATCCCTCTCCTTGTGAATATTGTCTAGAATTTGAGTTGAACTTTTTTTAACACATACAGAAAAATTAGATTTTTTTTCTCATTCGTTATCTTTAGTAAAATATGTATTACTATTATTCGTGTTCACCGTTGCTTCTTAGATCCCGCTCCTTCTCTCTTGGTTCACTTTTCCTCTGTTTGAAATACATCCTGTTTACTTCTTTCAGTGAGAAGCTGTAGGTGGGGAGCTCACTTAATCTTTGTCTGAAAATTGACTTTGCCCTCCTTCATAAATAATAGTTTAGCTGCGTAGAGAATTCTAGGCTGTCAGTTACTTTCCATCAGGACTTTGGAGATATAATCCAGAGTCTCCTGACATCTATTGCTGTTAAGCAGTTGTCTGATGTCATTCTAATTACTTTCTTAAATAGATTAACTTTATTTTTTCTAGGAGCCTTGAACATTTTATCTTTATTCTTGATATTCAATGTTTCGCTACAATGCGTCTAGGTATGGACTTACTTTTATTGATTCAGTATACACTTTTAACCTGAGAACAAATGACTTTCTTCAATTCTGAAAAATTGTCAACAGTATGTCTGTAAGTTTTGCTTTCCTCATTGAGCCACTTCTTGTCTTCTTCTGGAATTCCTATTATATGATTATTACAGCCCCTTGAATTCCCTTCTGTTACTCTTAACTTCTCTTTTATACTTTGTTTCTTTTTCTCTCCATACTATATTCTGGCGATATTTCCGATTCATCAGTTTTCTCTTTAACTGTGTCTGGTGTAGCTTTTATTCCATTATTGAGCTTTTAAATTTCATTTACTATTGTTTTCATTTCTAGGATTTCTAGTTGGTTCTTTTCTATATTCATCTACTGATGTTTCATTTCTGCTTATTTTTCATTATTTCTTATTCATCTTTTAAATAAGTTTTCTTCCTTGATCTCTTTGAGGACCCAAAGATATAATGGCTCAACGCGATAGTAGCAATTTTTGGTCATGTAACAGTTCCATGTGAGAGAACAGGCTGTCAAGCCAGCTCTTCTCCAAAGTGTCATTAAAGGACTCAGGTTAATGGAGGCTCTGCCCTTTTCCACATATACTTCCAAGGTCATAATGAATGTCTCTATCCCAGTAAGCGTGTAAATGGAGAGAGAGTTTGAGAGAGTGCATGTGAGAAGTTTTTATGGACCGGGTATGCAAATGGCACATCTCGTTTCTTCTTACATTTCATTGGTCAAGATTCAGTCATATGGTCATGCCTAACTGCAAGGAACGCTAAGAAATGTAGTATAGCTATGTGCTCAGTAAGGGGAAAAAAGTAGATTTTGACCAATTAGTCTTCTATCATTATCATTTTGTCTACAGAGAATTAATCCTCCAGTAGTTTCTCTTGTTGGTAGTCTTCCTCAGTGTTCATTATCAGTATGTTTAGGAATTTTAGTTTGTAGACTCATCTTGAATGAAAGCCTCTCTCTCAATGTCTATCTCTCTGTCTCTCTCTCTCTCATATCTCCCTTCTCTTCTCTCTCTCTCCTATTCTCTCTTCTCTCTCCTCTTCCACTACTTACTGCTCCCTGCCTAGCAGTTTGCTGGTCACCTCTACATGCCCTTCTCCCAGGTCTACCACTCTTGAAACAAATGTTATATTGGTGGTTCAGAATTTACATGTTACAGTTAATGAGGTGTCTCAGATTCAGTCACCAAAGCAGCACACAGCTCGGCCCAGATCCTGCTTACAAGACTGGGTCTGCTTCCTCTACTGCTTGGTATTTGTATAAGCTGGGGCCCTCAAACAGAATAAGCAATCAGTAGTAAGTTCTTCTAGCTTCCATCACTGCAGGGGGAGCCCCATCTTAGCACCTAGTTTCAATCAATGCGCCTGGCTCAGATCCCCTGCCCCAAGTGAAGTGGTTTTAGTGCCCATAACTTTGCAGAATATAAACTCCCATCCATTGTACCCTCTTCAACACCTAAGGTCAGAAGGCCCGTGACTTCAGCACGTCCCTCTAAGTTGTGTTTCTGTTATACTTCTGGACCATGGAAATTTTGTCTTATTTTCAAATGTGTCTATGATCCGTTAGTGTCTTCTTTTTGTATGTTACCTATCACTGATATTTGATGTTTTTAGAGAAGATTTATTGTGGGAATGGTAAATTTACAACATCATCTGGATCTTGGTAAAACAAAACACCAAAAATCATTAAGGGGAGGAGTAGAAAAGATGAGCAGAAGTTAACTGAGAGTGGACAAGCAGTATAAGTGAGCCCTGCGGGCCCCCCTTGTAGGTCACCTGTTGTCATTTCAATGTCCTGCTCCATGGAGAAGAGGCACAGATAATGTGATGCTTCCACTCGTAAATCCAGAGAATGCTCCTCAACCCACAGATCTCTTAGGTTTTACCTGTAAGGGCAGGGAGTATACCTGTTATACAAACAGCCCCGGGGCCCCAGGACAGAATAAGTACTAGTTATTCTCACTCCCATTGACTTCCTGATAAACATATTGACAACCAATGTCCAGCATAAAGTGGCAGTGTAGCATAGTGTAGTGGGTGACAGCATGGACTTTGGGGCCAGATAGCCTGGGTTCAAACCCCGTCTGTGCCACTATGACCTACGAAAACTTGGGCACGTTGGGGAACTTGTCTGAGCCTCAGTTCTCTCATCTGCAAAGTGAGGATGATAATAGTATCTTCCTCAAAGTTTTATTTGCATTAAATGAGTAAATATTTGCAAAATGCCTAGTGCTACATAAGTCCTTGTTAAAGTAAAATATGTACATAAGACACAGGACTTTCCTTCCTTAGCTAGTCATCTCATCCACTGTCAACGATGACCATTGTAGCTTTAGTCTAGACTTTTCTGGAACCCCAGTTGTTTATTTCAAACTGCCTATTGGCTGTGTGTACTTGGTTGTCGCACCAACACTTCAAACACAGCAAGTCCAAAACTAAATTATCCTGCCCTGAAAATCTGCCTCTCCTCCCATGTTCCCTTCTTGGTCATCAATATCAACATTCTCACCAAAGGAAACCTTGGAGTCCTCCCAGATCCCTCTCTTCACTTCCCTTCCTCATTCCTCCAGCTTCCTTGCTCCCTGACACACACGCAAACTGCCCCTTCCAACAAGACCAGCATGACGAATGTCCCCTTTAGTATCTACCCTCTGCTTCACATTGCCTCTGCTACTTACCACCTTGGTCCTGGTCCTTTTCATGTTTCTCAGGAAGGAAGAAGGGAAAATGGATACCGAGTTAGCAATAACAATGCCCAGTAAAGAACAATACAAACACATTCCCATTACTAAAAACAAGCAACTTTCATCCCAGCAACCACGTCAAACTGAAGGCAGGTCTCTCACATCATCTTTCCAATGATGGGAAGCACAGCTCCTTGGTGCTGGAGCCCAGGGACAATGTTGTCTGACTACTGAGAAAAGACCAATAATGTAAACAGCTACCATGAACAGGAAACTATGTGAACAAGGATTTTGGAGTACAGCCAGGGCTTACATCAGGGCAAAATAAATATATTCTGAAATCCCAGCCTATCTCAGTATCCCTCCCTTTTCCCTTCCCCCATATAATTATTGGAATTAAAGAGTATGTGAATTTTAAATATTAAAGACATCAGCAAATTTCTCTGTCAAAGTGTTGGGCAAATTTTCATCCCCACCAAAGTGTTAATAGATGCATTTTCTCCAAACCTGGGCCACCTGGGCCGAAACTGGGTATTATTGGACTTAAAATTTTGCCAATCTATTAGGTAAAATTGGTACACTTTGTTGTTGTTGTTTTAAAGATTGGCACCTGGGCCAACATCTGTTGCCAATCTTCTTCTTTTTTTTCCCTTCTTCTCCCCAAATCCCCCCCAGTACATGGTAGTATGTCCCAGTTGTGAGTGCCTCTGCTTGTGCTATGTGGGACGACGCCTCAGCATGGCCTGATGGGCGGTGCCATGCCCATGCCCAGGATCCAAACCGGTGAAACCCCGGGCTGCTGAAGCAGAGTGCACAAACTTAACCACTCGGCCACAGGGCGGGCCTCTACACTTTGTTGTTTTTGACTTGCATTTCTTTAATTATGAATAAAGTTGAACGTCTTTTCATATGGTAAAAAGTCTTTTTCATTTTTTTCCGTGAATTATGCCTCCTGTCTACTTTTTCTCATTGACTGGATGATCTTTTTCTTACTGATTTGTAAGAGCTCTTTCTATATTGAGACAATTAACTCTTTGTGAAATGAATTGTAAATATTTCTTCTTATTTCGTCTTTTTTTCCCCTTTCTTTGTGGTAGATTTTTCCAGACAATATTTTTTTTGTTTCTATGTTATAAAATACAGTAATCTTTTTCTTCATGATCCATTGATTTTGTGTTTTGTTTCCTTAGGGCTGTGAAGATTTGGTGGATTAAAGTCTGTGTGAAGAATGTTACGGGCAACTGCTGCCCCCTCCACTTCCGCTAACTGTCCTGAGGACTTCCTCCAATAGGGCCGATCGATGCTCAGCTGAGGCCCTTCACGATCATAAGCTGAGAGCCCATCATATGCCAGAGACTGTTTGGCTCTAGGGATAGAAAAATTCAGAGGTGAATAAGATCTAGCCCCTCCCCTCCAGGAGCTCAGAGTCTAGTCATGTCAACAAATACGTTGCATAAAGTATATGATAAAAGGTACAGGGTAGAGTGGGGCCAAAACAAAACAAAACCAGCCAAGAAAACCACCACCAAAGGTGGTGATCTTTGATTTGAGTCTTGAAAGTAGAACCGGTTTCCACCAGGTAAACCATGAGTTGAGTGAGGAGGGACATTCCAGACAGAGGGACGGTCTGGAGGCCAGCAGGTGACTACAGCAATGGGGAATTGATTACATGTGGGGGATTAGTCAAATAAACAAATATAATGAGAATTCTGGGAACCAAGTTTTTTACTGTTGGAATAGGACATTACAAATGTGGAAAGGGAGAAACTAGTTTGAACCCTGTGGTGTTGTTTTGGAATTGGGTGAACTCACGGAGATAGATATATAGATAGAGATACATATCTATATAGAGAGATATCTATCTCAGTGTAGAAGTAAATACAGCTGTAAATCCAAGGATATATACCAGGACACATTCCCTTGCCCTGTCAGCTGAGAGAACCCAGAAGCAATGACACCCAGTACAATAAGAACACATAGTATCCAAATTTTGGCTTCTAAATATCATTCTGCACTGAATCGAGCCAGGATTTCTTGGAGAAATGGCTCATTTGATGATTCAGGCAGGGAAAGGACAAGATGAGCCTAGAACGTCTTGTTCTACCAGAAAGTAAGGAAGTGCCCCCCAAATTAGGGAACATTTCAAAAGGACACATGAACCAGCTTAAAGAGGCTCCTACTGACCAAATCAGGAATAACACGATCATCAAAACAAATAATAATAGTTACAGATCATAGGCCATTGCATGAAATCGGAATCCATGAGTCCATACTGACATAAATATATAGATAAATAAATATATTGAAATTTTGACGAGCAAGTGTATATTCACATTGTCTCAAAGTACTTTCCTACAAAATACTTATTAATTGCAAAAGAAAATGGAATAACTCTAGAGTGGAGAAGCCTGGCAGACACAACTGTAATATAGTGATGAAAATAAACATCTCCAATGATTAAACAAATTGAAATCATGAGCCAGGTGATAGATGCAAGGAGACAAACACAGCATCACTCCTGTGCTCTTCCCGCCAAAGATTCAAGATTTGAATCCACTCATGAGCAAACATCAGATAAACCCAAATTGCAGGACATGCTATAAAATAACTGGGCCACACTCTTTTAAAACATCAAAGTCACAAAAGTCAGATATTCTATAAAGGACATTATTGGGAGGGGCTGGCCCCGTGGCCGAGTGGTTAAGTTCGCGCGCTCCGCTGCAGGCGGCCCAGTGTTTCGTTGGTTCGAATCCTGGGCGCGGACATGGCACTGCTCATCAGACCACGCTGAGGCAGCGTCCCACATGCCACAACTAGAAGGACCCACAACGAAATATACAACTATGTACCGGAGGGCTTTGGGGAGAAAAAGGAGAAAAAAAAAATCTTTAAAGGACATTATTGGGACTAGTAGCAAAACTTGAATGGAATCTGTGGGTTAGACTTTGTAGGAGAATGTCTTTGTTCATAGGAAATATACACAAAATTATTCTGGTGGATGGAACTTCAATGTTAATAAATTACTCTCAAATAGTTCACAGAAAAAGTTTTAATACTGTTTTTCAGCTTTTCTGTAAATTTAACATTGTTTCAATAAAAAGAAAAGAAAAAAAGTGAAAAAAGTTTCTCTTAAGATACTAGGAGACCATTGTAGGACACTTCTAGAAAACTTCTTCCTCCTCCTGAAGAGATTCTGGAAGACACTTTTCTTTCTCTTCTGGATAATGTCAGGCATTGAGGTGAGATCCAGAGGAGTGTGATCCTCTCACATGAGAGGAAAGCAGAGCCAAGAAGACCCCAGGCAGATGGGTCCAGAGCCACTGGGTTAATTCAGCCTGGAAACCAGCCTGTCTCTGGACTTCCAGTTGTTGGAGTCATTAGAATCCCTTGTTATTTAAGCTACTCATGTTGGATTTCCAATTATTTGCCACCAAAAACTTTCTGACTTATTCATAGTCATTGAAAAGGATCTAGACAACGAAATTGAAAAGGATCTCTAACAATGAATCCTAGTCCAATTATAACAAATGCTCCCCATTTATAAAATACTTAAGTAGAAATCTCACTCCTGGGTAAATAAATGGATCCTATTTACTAACATGGATAGTGGGAAAATGTAGGCCCTGGGTATTGTCTAGAGCCCATTCACTGTGTCTTTCAGATTCCAAGCAAAAGGCAGCCCAGAGTGAAGGACTACGCTTAGCTCATTACAGTGGGGCACCTCAGTGGGACGGGAAGGAACAGCGAGTGATCATGTAACTCAGTCGAACATAGTCCAAGAGAATTTTTGCAAATCTGCAAAAATTTCCCCCCATCTTTCCTTTTCTACCTTAAGACCTTATTTAGTTCTATTTAAATTTCTATTAATCTTACTCTTCTGGTTGAATCTTATTATTCTTTCCCCAGAAACCACAAATAACTCACTAATACCTAAAAGATAAGGTCTTTTATCTTATTATGATTCTCAAGGTCCTTCCTAAGCAGATCCCAAACCATTTTGGCATCTATCCTCTCTCTTTCTCAATATACCTTATTCTCCAGCCATGCTATTCACATGGGGCTATGCCACACACTGAATGTTTGTGTCCCCCCAAAACTCATATGTTGAAACCTAAGCCCTAATGTGATGGTATTTGGAAGCGGGACCTTTGGTAGATGATTGGGTCATGAGGGTGGATCCTTCATGAATAGGATTAGTGCCCTTATAAAAGAGATCCCAGAGAGCCCCTTTGCCCCTCTGCCATGTGAGGACACAGTGTGAAGACAGCTGTCCATAAACCAGGAAACAAGCTCTCACCAGACACTGAATGTGCTAGCACCTTGATCTTGGATTTCCCAGCCTCCGGAAGTATGAGAAATAAATTCTGGTTGTTTATAAGCCACCAGTCTACAATATTTTTGTTATAGAAGCCTGAACAGACTAAGATAGGCTACGGCTAAGATATTCCACTGCTAAAGAAGGAGTGACAAATCTGGAAAGGGGAAAAACTAGACTGAACCCTGAGGTGTTGGAGATTGAAGACATCAGTGTGACCTCATAGATTTCAATATATATAAACAGATATAGACATACGTATTGATGTAAATGCAGGTATATGTCAGGATCTAGTCCCTGTCCACTGAGAGGACCTAGAAGCAGTAATACCCTAGTAACCAATAAAAACACCTACTCACAGGAAACATCATCAACTTTTCCTTCTTTGTGCTTATTTATGCTTAACCCTACAGTTTCTTACATTGAAACACCTTCTTCCTGCTCTGCCTATCAAAATTCCACTGAAATGAAACTACAAAATGTACAGCATCAAATATATGTCAGCAATGATTATTTATCCCTGCCTCTCCATCAAAGTCTGGCTCAAATGGCTTCTCTCTTGTGAAGCCTTCTCTGGAATACGCAGGCAGAATTAACACCCCCCTCTGTGCATGGACGATTCCATCCTTCACGTAACATCAGTTCATCCTTTTCCGTATTATGGCAGTTGTTTACAGGCCCATCGCCTCACTAACTTGTGGGCAGGCTCTGACTCTGTTTTTCTTTGTCCCCCTAGCTTCTAGCATAGGGCCTGGCAAGTATTAGGGGCTCAGGAAAGGCATTTTGAATGAGGCGGAGTCTTTCTCCACGCAACAGACTGAAGCTAATCAGCCTGCCTACAGAGCTAATCCCTGGCGTTGGCCTCATTAGCACTGGGCTCCCCCCAAGGAAGCCGACCATCCACAGAGAATCCAGGACAAAACCGCCAGAGCCCTTTGTCCCAGTCCTATTTCTGTAGAAGACGATTTCCCTTTGCTGAATTGGAGGCAGTCTTCAGAGAGGTGACTCACCTGCTTAACAGGTCATTCTCAGAAATGTTTGACTTGATGCTTGCTTCTGTTGCAAAATAAGCCCCGCTCCACTTTGCAGCTGGAGGTGGCGGAGGCATGAAACGAATGTTCACATTTTTATGACAGCTTCCTTGGAAGCCCGGCTGAGCTGAGCAAGCTCCCTGGCGGGGTGATGGAATGACCACATTCTGGCTCACCAGAAAGACTGCGGAACTCCAAATATGTTATGCTGAGGAAAGCTCCTAAGCAGGAAGAAGGTGTTGTGAGACAGGGATGAAAACCCCGTGCTGTTGGCTCACAGGGTTTTCTTCACTAACCGTGCAGACAAGGATGAGCTCCAGAGAGGTACTTTGCAGCCTGAGAATCTTGGATGGTAAGAGGAAATGGCAAATCTTCCCAAGGGCTCTGACCTTGACGGAGACCTGTATTCATTTTCTATTGCTGCCTGAACAAATCATCACAAATTCAGTAGCTTAAAACCACAGCATTTATATCTCACAATTCTGTAGCTCAGAAGTCTGGGGACAGCATGGCTTGGCTGGATCCTTTTTCTAGAGTCTCACAGTGGTGACATCAGGCTATCAGCAGGGCTGCATCCCTTCCTGGGGGCTCTGGAGAGGAATCTGCTTCCAAGCTCACTCAGATTGTTGACCAAATTCGGTTCCTTGTGGTTGTAGAAGTGAGGTCCCTCTTTCCTTGCTGATTGTCAGCTGGGGGCCACCCTTAGCTCCTAGAGGCCTCTCTCAAGTCCTTGCACTTGGCTCCCACATCTCAGAGCCAGCAAAGACACACTGAATCCCTCTCACGACTGGACGTCCCCTTCTGCTGCTTCTGTCTCCGTCCGGAGCAAGTTCCCTGCTTTTTAAGGGCTCAGATGATTAGATTGGGCCCACCTGGATAATCTCCCTGTCTTAAGGTCAGTAGCCTAAATTACATTGGCAAACGTCCTTTTGCCATATGGGATATGCCCAGATTCCAAATATTAGGGTTTGGGGGACCACGTTGGACCTATGTATGACAGAGTCCTACGTTTACATCATAGGAGTAGGACCCTACCTGGCACGAATACAACCGAACTTTTTCTTGGTAGAGTACAGCTGGTCTTTGACTTGCAATACGTGGAAAAAACTTTAAATCTCCAAATATAGAGAATCTAGGCCTTTGAGCATGTTTCTGAGACACGTTACTGTTCATCCTTAGGCTTATGGAATTGCACCCACAGCCCATCTTTGATATTTAGGAATTGCTAGGAAACACAAGCAGATACAGGAAAGTAAGGATCTGGAGCCCAAGAGGTCCCTTGGGCCACGGGAAAGCCCAGTATTAGAATACACAGCAAGACCAGGACATGCACTTGGAGTTAGGTCCAAAACAGAAAGGAAGGCAAGGGAAAATTCCCATTTGGTGATGGCTTAGATGAAGCCTAGGATCCAGGGTCGTATGTAAGCCATGTGCTGTAAACAGGTGATGGACACAAGGTTCTCCATTATCATCAGAACTGGGGAGAGACCTAGTTGCAGATATCTGACACAGTCCAAAGGTCCAAAGAAAGCAAATCCATTCTCTGGAAGAACTGGGGTAGCAGGCAGGGACCATACGATAAGGAATAAACTCAGGAAGTGGGTTTCTATGATGAAAGCAGATCCAAAAATGGGATCCGCTGGATAAGAACAGATAAGCCCTATAATGTCCCTGCTTTGGGACTGAATCAGATCCTAGGGGTTATGGAGCAAGGTCAAAACTCTAGGGAGAAGAAAAGGGAGCCACTTACACCGTGGCAGCCTCTGTTCTAGGCACTGGAGATATAACTACGTACAAGTCACATTTCTTCCCTCAAGGATTATGTGGTCTAGGAGGCAATAATTCTATTACATGAGGAGAGACGTAAGTAGCAGGGCTGCAGCAGCACAAAGGAGGAACAGAAAGGCTCTGGAAGAAGTGCCTCCATGTAGAGACCTAATCGTCAAGGAGGAGTTAGGTAGTCTCCAGAAAAGATGGGGCAAGACTCAGAATGGAGAGAGATCATGGCCTTTTAGGAATTTAGCAAGTAGTTCAGTAAGATCAGGGTATATGTCGTATGAGGTTACTTTCCTTCCACTAAAACCCCACTGCCCAATGTTTCATTTTCATTCCTAGCATTCGAACAGTGTTTTAAGACTGTGTTATCACAATGGAAATGTCTGAAATTGTCTTCTCTATTTTGGCCAGAAATTTCTCTCTTCCTTTTCTCTCTACTGTGAGATAGTGTCAGGATTCAAGACTAAACTTATCAGCCCAACATTTTCTTTCAGCACTAAAAGAGCTGAACCAAGACTGGTTCTTCAGACCCCTCTTCTGAGGGTCAGCTCACCTCTTGACATCCTCTTGGCCTCAGGTACAATCATGACTGGTACTCTTCTTGAGCTCAGGGTCACCTGCTTAGAAATGATTCTCAGGCCATCTGGCACAGCCCTCTGTTTCTCGGAAATGACTTCTGGCCAGAAAGACATGTGCTTTATTTTCTCCATTGAACATGCTTCAGCAGTCTACTCCCTGCCAATTTGTCCAGCCATGTCCCTGCTCAACCCAAACTGTCAGGAGAACCATTCAATTCAACAAATATGGTCCAAAGCTTATAGCTGTGCATTGCATTGCACCAAGTCAGGGATGTTAATTGACTGAAACTTCGTTGAACCAGAATACTAAGATAAACTAGAATACTTAGGGGTTAACCATCTACTTCAGAGTAAAGTTCGTTATTGAAGAGAAATGTTGTTCTAATGTTGTACTCTCTGTTCCATATCTGTTTTCTAATGTCCAGTCAAGGGAATCCTATTTGGCAAGTGATCATGATACCCTTTTTTATCTAAATAATGTCCAAACATCCTCTAATAAATATAGCAAAGACTTTTCTCTGAACTTTCAGCATGCTTGGAATTGTCTCTGGCTTGAGCTCATCCAAATTTTGCTAATAGCACAGGCAACCCAAGCAAGCAGGAATGATGGGCAGAGTTAGTTAGGGGCACTAATTCTGAGGAGGCTGCTTGCTCCAGCTCGTTTCTTCCATCTAGGTTCAGTCCTAGAAATGGAGGCACTGGAAACTCATGGAGTTGCCATAACTAAGCCTCTGTATTAGTCAGGGTTCTCCAGGGAAACAGAACCAGTTGGATGTGTATACGTAGAGAAAGAGATTTATTTTGAGAAATTGGCTCACACTGTTATGGAGACTGGCAAGTCCAAAATTTGCAGGGCAGACTGGCAGCCTGGAGACCCAGAGAAGAGCTGATGTTGCAATTCAAGTTTGAAGGCCATCAGTCTGGGGACCCATGGAAGAGCCACTGTTGCGATTCAAGTCCAAACGCCATCTGCTGACAGAATTCCCTCTTGCTTTGGGGAGGTCAGTCTTTTGTTCTGTTCAGGCCCTCAACTGATTGAATAAGGCCCACCTACATTATGGAGGGCAATCTGCTTTACTCAGAGTCCGCCAATTTAAATGTTGCTCTCATCCAAAAACACCCTCACAGAAACATCCAGAATAATGTGTGACCACATATTTGAGCACGGTGGCCCAGCCAATTGACACGTAAAATTAATCATTGCAGCCTCTAATTAGGAAATTCTCCTTTTCCTTCACCAACAAAGACCCCGGGACCAGTTGGCTTTCTTCTGTTTGTGGTTGTCCCCGCCTCTTGGTCCCCTCTGGTTCTTTTGCCCCCAAGACTGGCTAAAGAGAGTCTAGCCTCCCCAGCTGGCTTCACTGAAGGCAGGCATACAGGCCTATTTCGTCTGCAAGATTTGGCACTAATCATGACCAGAAACAAACAAGATATAATAAAAACTACAAATGTGGAGATTCCGGGCTTAGAAAACCATGCTGTGTTCTTTCCATCCTGGACCCGCTTCTGAGGTGGTAACGGGAAATGGTAGTCTTCTGTTGTCTGCATATATCCTTGAAAGTCCATCTTATCTAACCCCTGGTCTTGAAGACCTGAAGTTCCAACAAGGGCCTGTGATCTGAAGAAGATTGCGGCATTTCTGAGGCAATTTTCAGCTCCCCCCTCTGGCCCTGTTCTTCAAGCAGGAATATTCCCATGGGGCATATTCCCCCTGGAGGCTTGTCCCTAGAGAGGAATTTATAAAATCCTTAGAACACTGTGTATAACCATTTCAAAAAGCCTAAATAGTCAAGGTTTTTAGCTGGGCAGAAAATAAAAGGTGCTTAATCCTTTCTCCTCTTCTATCTCTCACTCCATACCAGGAGGTCAGGCATTTCCACCTTTTCCAAAGATGAGAATGCTGTGGCAACTGTGCCAAGAGGCCCTCACACTGCATCTGGCCCAGCCCTCCCACCACCCCAGGCCAGTGCCCACCGCCATCACCCCCATCCCTGTCTCCTCTTGGTCTCCCCTTCCACCCCACTTTCCAAAGCTGAGCCAGATGGGCAAAACAGTGGGAAGTTGTGGCTTTTTCCATCCTCTTCTTAATTGTTTGGAATCTTTCAAGAATTGTACTACTATTAATCTGGAAGGGGAAAAAATAGGCCAAATCTCAGGAATTGCAGAAACCATCCGAAGAGGCCACAGGGTGAAAATGTGGAGCACTCATTTAGTTCATCGCACCTTTTTTTCTCTCTCATCCCCACTGATAATAGATGAGTCTAGGACCTCACCATTTGACGACTCCGTGACCCCAGTTGCCTCCTCATTGGCCTCCATCTCACCTGCTCTTCCTACAAAGCCTCTACCCTTCAACCAATCCTTTATATGGCCCTCATACACTTCCCTAAAACATCTCCTCCAGAAAGAGATAGCTCCGTTCAAAACTTTCAATGCGAACCCAGTTCCTACCCCAGACCTTCCACGATCTGACCATAACCTGCTTTTCCCAGTATGTCCACACACTCTGTCAATCATTCATTCATTTAATAAATACATACATTGAGCACCTACTATGTGCCAGGCCCTAGAGATACAGGGCAGGAGTGAGCTAGGTTAGACAGTCTCTGCCCTCATGGGCTTACACAGGCTGGGCAAATGAAGACTTCAATAAGTCATTTCAATGAAATGTGGTGAGATGACAAAGAGAAAAGGTGAAGTGCCAGGATCCTCTCCTGCGTTTGTGTGAGCAAACCCTCTGTTCCCACGTGGCTGGTTTCCTCAGTGACCATTGAAAACACTGCACAGTCCTTCCTCTGAGCATTTGCTCACCCATCTCCCTCCCCTGTGCTGCAGCCCCCAGCCTCTATCTGTCCTTCAAAGCCCAGATCATGTCCTGCTTTCTCTGTTGAGTTTCTTCTGATCCGTGAAGCCTACAAGGAACCCTCATATTTGTATGCCCACAAACATTCATAATGAGCCCAGAGCATGGTTCCAAGCAGCATCTTCTATACCCTGTAAACTCTGCATTGTGCATTCCAATTGGTCACAAGAAGAATACCTCTCCCCAGTCCTCAACCACGGTAGCTCACATTGGGGGACAGCAAGAGACCACACATCCCTGCCCATCCCTTATCCAGCCTTCAATGCCCTAGGCGCTGTACACGTGCTGCCTTGTTTCTTAGCAACTGCTCTGCAAATATTTATTACCCCTCCTTTGCAGAGGGAAAAACTAGGCTTCAAGAGGTAAAGTAACTCGCCCAATTTACCATGTGGTCCAGTTGGCTGCAGGACAAGACCTCAGGTCTGTCTCCTGCAGGGCTCACCACTTCCCCGACCCCCTCCGCCTCCCTGATCAGCACCCCTGAGGGTCAGGAGCTGCCTCCCCTTCAAGGGTAAGGATCATAGGGGAACCCCAGGGCCCGTGACTTGCTGACTTTCTAATTTGCCTGAGAGAAGGCCATACTTTCAGTCAATTATCCCTCCAGCTTCTGGGCTGCAAAAGACAGGCAAAATTCCCACCCCTGAGCACGTGAGCCCCGGGACCCTGCTCAGGATCCCCAAGTCACACGTCTGTGATCTACTGGTTACTCACCTTCATTCGGAGGTGGGGAGGGCGGTGTGCCCTGGCAGCATGGCTCACAGATGCAGGGAGCCCAGAGGATGAAAGGAGTGGCAGCTGTGGTGTGTGCTGGTGTAGGGGAGGCAGACCGTGATGGTGGGAGAGTCAGAGACGAGGTTCCAGCCCTGTCTCTGAGCAATATTAAGAGTTGTCATTTACTGCGTGCTTATGTGTCTGGCTCTGAGCTAAACTCTTCACGTGCTCTGTCTCATTCAATCCTCTGGTCACTGGAGTCCAGCATGAAATGTAGGAGGGAGCTCTTCCAGTGACATCTTATCTCATCGGGTGCCGTGTACAAGCCTTCTTGCTCCTCTGCAGAGCCCTTGGGTCAGGCTGTGCATTTGAGGCAGTCGGGTGCTCGCTCTGCCCCAAAAAAGGGTGAAGAAAAGACACACACTGAAGGTGAAGACCCGCCTGAATGAGAAGGAATTCCAAGCTCCCTCTGTCCTTCCTGAAAATACACACACGTACCACCTCCTTCGCCGCTCCCTTCATTCTCCACCAGCTCTTATAGCTTCTCGGCTGGATCCCCACGGTCCACCGTTATTCTACCAGGGCCTGGAGAATGTGCCTACTGACCCTGTAACTACACATACACAGGCACACGCACACACAGTCTTAATCTTTTTGTCTCTTAGAATCACAGAATGGGAGTGCTGGAGGGACCTTTAGAGATTCTCTAATGGGGCAATAACAAAAACATCTTTCTGTATCAGTAAGTGTTTCTCCAGGACGTCAATCCATTCGTAAAAATAAAATTGGGAGTTTGAGCTGGCCTGTCATTTCTAGGGTTTGTCTCTTCCTACCTTTCTGATTCCTATCTCCCCAAGATCCCCTGAAGGCAGGACAATAGCTTATGCTTCTTGGTAAAGCTTTCTAATCTACTTTCTGCTGTTATTAACATAACAGAATACTCGCTCACCCCAGGAAGCCAGCTCACCAGCTGGAGGTGTGGGGAAGGAGGCCACAGCATCTCCCACCCTGCTTCCCACCACCTTTGGATTCAGGATTGGATTTGCTTCCTTTTTCTAGCTTCATTGAGGCACAATTGACAAACAAAATTGTATATATTGAAAGTGTACAATGTAGTAACTGATAGACGTATACATCGTAAAGTGATACCAAAATTTAGTTAATTAACACATCCATCACCTCACCTAGTTACTATATTTTGCACATGCTGTGCTGAGAACACTGAAGATCTACTCTCTTAGCAACTTTCAAGTACACAAAAGCGTGT
The DNA here is from genome assembly GCF_021613505.1 of Equus quagga. Classification (NCBI taxonomy): domain Eukaryota; kingdom Metazoa; phylum Chordata; class Mammalia; order Perissodactyla; family Equidae; genus Equus; species Equus quagga. The sequence goes on along the minus strand of NC_060281.1, from coordinate 58,740,281 downwards.
TGTCAGCTGTAGTCACCATGCTGTACGTTAGATCCCCTGAACTCATTCATCTTATAACTGAAAGATTATACCCTTTGACCAACATCCCCCCTTTCCAACCCTAGCCCCTGGTAACCACCATTCTTCGGTCTGTTTCTATGAGTTCAACATTTTTTCAGATTCCACCCATGAGTGAGATCATACGGTGTTTGTCTTTCTGTGTTTCGCTTATTTTGCTTAGAGTAACGTCCTCCTGGCTCATCCACATTGCAGCAAATGGCAGGATTTCTTCTTTTTTATGTTTGAATAATGTTCTGTTAAAATGTTTCGTTTTAAACATTGAAAAATGTTTAACACATTTTCTTTATCCAGTTGTCCACTGACGGACACGTAGGCTGTTTCGATATCTCGGCTATTGTGGATAATGCTGCAGTGAACGTGAGACTGCAGACAGCTCTTCGAGACACTAATTTCCTTTTCTTCAGATTTATATCCAGAAGTGGAATTGCCAGATGATATGGTAATTCTATTTTTAATTTTTCGATCAACCTCCAAATTGCTTTCCATAGTGGCTGCACCAATTTACATTCCCTCCAACAATGTACAAGGAAGGGTTCCCTTTTCTCCACATCCTCGCCAATACTTGTTATCTCTCGTCTTTTTGATCATAGCCATCCTAACAAGTGTGAAATGGTATCTCATTGTGGTTTCAATCTGCATTTCCCTGATGTTGAGTCCTGTTGAGCATCTTTTCAGGTACCTGTTGGCCATCTGTATGTCTTCTTTGTAAAAGTGTCTATTCAGTTCCTTTGCCAATTTTTTAAATTGCATTATTTGTTTGTTTTGCTACTCAGTTGTATGAGTTCCTTCCATATTTTACATATTAGTCCCTTATCAGATACATGGTTAGCAAATGTTTTCTCCCATTTCATAGGTTGCCTTTTCATTTTGTTGATTGTTTTCATTGCTGTGCAGAAGATTTTAGTTTTGTGTAGTCCCATTTGTTTGTTTTTGCTTTTCTTTCCTATGCTTTTGGTTTCACATCCAAAAAAATCATTACCAAGACCAATGTCGAGGAGCTTTTTCTACATGCTTTCTTCCAAGAGTTTTATGGTTTCAGGTCTTACATGTAATTTCTTAATCCATTTTGAGTTAACTTTTGTGAGTGGTATAAGACGGTGTTCTAATTTCATTCTTTAAATGAAGGTATCTAGTTTCCCCAGCCCTATTTATTGGAAAGACTATCCTTTCCCCATTGTGTGCTCTTGGAAAGCTTGTCAAAGATTAGTTGACAGTATGTGCGTGGGTTTATTTCTGGATTCCCTATTCTGTTCCATTGGTAGATGTGTTTGTTTTTATGCCAAGACCATACTGTTTTAATTACTATAGCTTTGTAATATCGTTGAAAATAGGAATTGTGATGCCTCCAGCTTCGTTCTTCTTTCTCAAGATTGCTTTGGCTATTTAGGGTGCTTTGTGGTTCCCTATGAACTTTAGGATCGTCTTTTCTATTTCTGTGAAAAATCCCATTGGAATTTTGATAGAGATTGCATTGAATCTGTACATTGCTTTAGGTAGTATGGACATTTTAACAATATTAATTCCTCCAATCCATGAATATGGAATAACTTTCCATTTATTTGTGTATTCTTCAATTTCCTTCATCAAAATCTCATAAATCTTAGTGTGCAGGCCTTTCACTTCCTTGGTTAAATGTATTCCTAAGTATTTTAAATAGGATTGTTTTCTTAATTTCTTTTTCAGACATTTTGTTATTAGTGTATAGAAACAAATGATTTTTGTATGTTGATTTTATATCCTGCAACTTTACTGAATTCATTGATTAGCTCTAGTAGTTTTTTTGGTGGAGTCTTTAGGATTTTCTTTCTTCTTTTTTTTTTTTCCTTAGGGTTTTCTATATATAAGGTCACATCATCTGCAAACAGAGACAATTTTAATTCATCCTTTTCAGTTTGGATGCCTTTTATTTCTTTTTCTTGCCTAATTGCTCTGGCTAGGACTTCTAGTACTGTGTTGAATAGAAGTGGCAAGAGTGGGCATCTTTGTCTTGTTTCTGATCTTAGAGGAAAAGCTTTCAGCTTTTCACTGTTGAGTATGATGTTAGCTGTAGGCTTGTCATATATGGCCTTTATTACGTTGAGGTACATTCCTTCTATGCCTAATTTGTCAAACATCTTTATCACGAAGGGATATTGAATTTTGTAAAATGCTTTTTATGCATATATTGAGATGATTGTATGATTTTATCCTTCATTTTATTAATGCAGTGTATCACATTTATTGATTTACATATGTCAAACCATTCTTGAATCCCAAGGATAAATCCCACTTGGTCACAGTGACTTATCCTTTTTTTTAAGGAAGATTAGCCCTGAGCTAACATCCACCACCAATCCTCCTCTTTTTGCTGAGGAAGATTGGCCCCGAGCTAACATCTGTGCCCATCTTCCTCTATTTTATATGTGGGATGCCTGCTACAGGCATGACTTGATAAGTGGTGTGTACGTTCATGCCTGGGATCCAAACTGGTGAACCCTGGGCTGCTGAAATGGAGTGCACAAACTTAACCACTACACCACCAGGCCAGCCCCAGTGCATTATCCTTGTAATATGCTATTGAATTTGGTTTGTTAATATTTTCTTGAGGATTTTTGCATCTATGTTCATCATGGACATTTGCCTGTAATTTTCTTGTCTTTCAACGACCTTATCCAGCTTTGGTATTGAGATAATGCTGACCTCTCAAAATGAATCTGGAAGTGTTGCCTCTTCTTCAATTTTTTGGAACAGTTTGAGAAGGATTGCTGTTAATTCTTCTTTAAATGTTTGGTAGGATTCACCAGTGAAGGCATCTGGTCATGGACTGGTTCTTTGTTGGGAGATTTTTTATTACTGATTCAATCTCCTTACTTGTTATTGGTCTGTTCGTATTTTCTAATTCCTCATGATTCAGTCTTGGTAGTGTGGGTTTTTTTAGGAATTCTTCCACTTCTTCTAGGTTGTCTGATTCGTTGGTGTATAATTGTTCATAGTAGTATCTGATGATTCGTTGTATTTCTGTGATATTAGCTGTAATATCTCCTCTTTCATTTCTGATTGTACTTATTTGAGTCTTCTCTCTTTTTTCTTGGTCTAGTTTTTTAGTCTTTGTCTAGCCTTGTCAATTTTGTTTATTTTTTCAAAACACAGCTCTTAGTTTTGTTGATCTTATCTATTATTTTTCTAGAGTCTATTTCATTTATTTCTGCTCTGATCTTTGTTATTTCCTTCCTTCTGCTAACTTTGGGCTTAGTTTGTTCTTCCTTCTCTACTTCCTTGAGGAGTAAAATTAGGTTGTATATTCAAAATATTTGTTTTTTCTTAATGTAGGCATGTATCTCTAGAAATCCTTTTATAACTGCTTTTGTGTGGCCCATAAGTTTTGATACGTTGTTTTTCCACTCTTGTTTGTTTCAACATATTTTTTTATTTCCCTTTTGATTTCAACTTTGACCCATTGATTGTTCAGAATTTTGTTGTTTAATTATCACATATTTGTGAATTTTCCAGCATTCTTTCTGTTATTGATTTCTAGTTTCATACCATTGTGGTCAGAATGATTTGATTGATATGAATGATTTGATTGATTTGATATGATGACTTGATATAATTTTAACCTTCTTAAGTGTGTTGAGACTTATCTTGTGACCTACCATATGATCCATCCTGGAGAATTGTCCATGTGCACTTGAAAAGAATGTATACACTGCTGCTGTTGGGTGGAATGTTCTGTATAGGTCTGTTAAGTACATTTGATCTAAAGTATAATTCAAGCCCAGTGTTTCCTTATTGATTTTGTCTGGATGATCTATCCACTGTTGAAAGTGGGATATTGAAGTCCCCTACTATTATTGCATTACTGTGTATTTCGAGCTTGAGATCTATTGATATTTGCTTAATATATTTAGGTGCTCCAATCTTGTCTGCATATATATTTACACTTGTTATATCCTCTTGATGAATTGACCCCTTTATCATCATATAATGACCTTCTTTGTCTCTTGTTACTGTTTTTTACTTAAAGACTATTTTGTCTTATATATGTATAACTACTCCTGCTCTCTTTTGGTTTCCATTTGCATGGAATATCTTTTTCCATCCCTTCACTTTCAGCCTATGAGCATCCTTAATGCTGAAGTGAATCTCTTATAGGCAGCATACTGTTGGCTCTTGGTTTTTTATCCATTCAGCCATTCTGTCTTTTTATTGGAGAATTTATTACATTTAGATTTAAAGTAGTTGTTGATAGGCAAGGACTTACTATTTCCATCTTGTTAATTGTTTTCTGGCTGTTTTGTGGTTTCTTTGTTCCTTTCTTCCTCTCGTGCTGTCTTCCTGTGTGATTTGCTGATTTTCCATAGTGATATGCTTTGATTCCTTTCTCTATGCCTTTTGTGTATGTACTATACATTTTGCTTTGTGGTTACCATAGACTTACATAAAACATCTTACAGTTGTAACAGTCTATTTTAAGCTCATAACTTAACTTTGACCTCATATAAAGACTACCTTTTTGGGGCCAGCTTGGTGGCATAGTGATTAAGTTTGGCATGCACTGCTTCAGCAGCCCAGGGTTCACAAGTTCTGATCCTGGGCATGGACCTACATGACTCATCAAAGCCATGCTGTGACAGTGAGCCACATACAACATAGAGGAAGATTGGCACAGATGTCAGCTCAGGGCTGATCTTCCTCAAGCAAAAAAGAGGAAAATTGGCAACAGGTGTTAGCTCAGGTCCAATCTTCCTCACCAAAACAAACAAACAAACAAAACTACCTTTTTACTCACAGCTTTCCACATTTTATGCTTTTGATGTCACAATTTACATCTTTTATATTGTGTATCCATTAGCAAATTATTGTATCTAAAGTTTTTTAATATTTTTGTCTTTTGATTTTATACTAGGTTTAAGCAATTGACACACCACCATTATAGTATTAGAATATTCTGAATTTAATTATATGTTTACTTACCAGTGATTTTTATACTTTCATACATTTTCATGTTACTAATGACCATCCTTTCATTTCTGCTTGAAGAACTCCCTTTAATATTTCTTGCAAAGCAAGTGTAGAGGTGATGAACTCCCTAAGTTTTTGTTTGTTTGGGAAAGTTTTTCTCTCGCCTTCATTTCTAAGGATAGCTTCACCAGGTAAAGGATTCTTGGCTGGCAGTTTTTTTCTTTCAGCACTTTGAATGTATCACCCCACTCTCTCCTGGACTGCAAGGTTTCTGCTGAGAAATCCACTGATAGCCTTATGGGGATTTCCTCATATACAAAGAGTTTCTTCTTTCTTCTTGCTTTCAAAATTCTCTCTTTGTCTTTGATTTTCTGAATTTTATTATAATGTGTCTTGGTGAGACCCTCTTTGGATTGAATCTGTTTGGGGACCTATAAAATTCATGTACCTGGGTATCCATTTCTCTCTCCAGATTTGAGGAGTCTTCAGCAATTATTTCTTTAAATAAACTATCTGTCCCTTTCTGTCTCTGTGTCTCTTCTCCTTTTGGAACTTCTGTAATGTGTATATTGTTTCACTTAATGGTATTCCATAATTCACATAGGCTTTCTTTGCTCTTTTTCATTCCTTTTTCTTTTTCTTCTCTGACTAGATAATTTCAAATGATCTGACTTTGAGCTCACAGATTCTTTCCTCTGCTTGATTCAGTCTGCTGTTAATCCTCTCTATTGGGTTTTCTATTGCATTTCATTCACTGTATTCTTGAATTCCAAATTTCTCTCTTTTTTTATGATTTCTATCTCTATTTTGAACCTATTGTATTTTGCTCATGTATTTTTTTTCTGATTTCATTGAGTTGTCCGTGTTCTCTTGTAGCTCACCAAGATTACTTAAAACAATTATTTTGATTTTTTTATCAGACAATTTGTAAATCTCCATTTCTGTGAGGTAAGTTACTGGAAAATTATTGTGTTCCTTTGCTGGTATCATTTTTCCTTGATCTTTCATGGTCCTTGAAGTATTAAATTGCTGTCTTCAAATTTGAAGAAGCTGTCACCTCCTCCAGTCTTTACTGACAGGTTCAGGAGAGAAATACCTTCACCAGTCAGTCTATTTAGGGATGCTGAGGCTTTCTCACACCGTTTGTGTGCATGCACCCATACCACACTGTTTGTTCCCTTTGGACGGGAATTCTTAAGATTGTATGCCTTCTCTCAGTCCTGCAAGGCCTGATTGGGTGCTGAGAGCCTCCTGATTGTTTTCCCTAGAGTGACAGCTTCAAGTGCTCAAGTTTGTGAGCCTTTTCCCAATCCCGCAGCCATCTGCAAAGGTTTGCACTCACCACCTATATTGCCAGCACTTGGAGCTGGCCGTGTGGAAGAGGGATGTTTGGGGTTGAAATGCACAGATCATTGGAGGTGCCTATGGGTCAATTAGGTGGACCACAGGCAAGGTGTCCCCATCAGCTTGTTGGCAGGCTTCCTGATGAAGTCTGTGAAGCATTTAGTAGAATGAACCACAAAGTGGTTAGTAGCATCCTTTTGATGAGTTCTGAGCCCTAGTTCCTATGCTCCCAGCCTCTCCCACCCCCTCAACTGTGAAATCACCTCAGTATTCTGGGTGGGGTAAGAAAGAAGTGGACCTCTTGGGCAGCATCCTGCACAGCTGGAGAAGTGGGTGCTCACTCACACACTATCGCTCTCCCCATGGGAGAAATCGCAGGTCAGTGGGGTCTCTCTTGGCACTGAGCTGTGCCACGTTGGTGGAAGGGTGATGTGGGTAAACTAAAATTGTTCTTCTTACCCTCTTCAACGCATCTAATCTTGGATTTTTTTTTTTCCTCCAACAGTGTGCTGAAACTTCTCCACTGGACTGCTGTACTCCCATAAAAGTACTTTTATCTGTGGGTGATTGTAAAAATCATTGTCCTCTGAGGGGATGACAGTAGGAAACTCCTATTCTGCCATCTTGCTGATATCACTCTCCTCAGAATTTGTTTTAGATTGTATGATTCTCACTTACATTGTAAGTGGCTTCTGCATTTCTTTAGGTGGGGAGATTGGATTTATGCTTGGGTTCTAGGAGACCCTAAACTCTTCTTTACTGTTCATGAGATAAAGATCAACTGGCTTTATGGACTTATGGACCTCCACTACTGTCATTTCAAGGACTCTTTGATAATTAACATTTTCAACTATTCTTCTTGAAAGTTCTATCACTCTCATCTTTCTTACATCCACGCTCTCATTTCTGCTTCTTTTCTCTCTCTTTCAAGATAATGTAGTAGTTAAAAGCTAGGGCTTTGTGGTTAGCCTGCCTGGGAATCCAATCCTTTGCTACCTACTAGCTTTGTGATCTCACTTACTCTGAGCATCAGTTTCCTTTCTGTTAGATGGGAAGATGTTGATATCTGGTCAAGTGGATTAAAGATTAACTGAGATAATGCTTGGAAAATGCTTAGCATAGTAACTGACACATTCTAAGAGCTCTGCGTTGATTATTTATTGTTCTTTCTCATGTAGAGTCATAGGCATTTGTCATTCATAATGACTCCCCCCACCCCCATCTGTTATAGGGTTAGCTACAACCTGCAACAAAGACAAATAGTATATCAGAAGCCTAGTCAATAAACAAGTTAACTTCCTGGAACCACTTAAAATCAGAAATGATGGGCTTCCTCACAGAGCCTAACACTGGCCCAATTCTGAATTGGAGTATAAATGGCTCTGGCTATGGGAATCATAGAGCTGAGTAGATAGAGCCAAAAGCCAAATAATTTCTTCATCTACAAAATGACAAAATTTTATATGATCCTTTGATTTTGGCTCATGATGTTTTCTTTTTCCTTCTTCCTAAATATGCTCCTTCACCAAATCCTATCTTCTTCTTTTGCTCCACACTCTTTCCTCTGAGGTCAGTCCTCATCCAGGGCTCACTTCCAGACCCTTGGCTCCTGAATCTGTTGCTCCAACCCCAATCTCTTTCCAAGCCTCCAGTTTCAAATTTCCAGTTGTGGGATGTTTCCACCTAGATATCCTACCAGCACCTCAAACCCAGCAAGTAGAAAACAGCTCATTATCTACCCACACACACCAGCTTCTTTTTCCATTCATGGCACCCTCATACTCCTTGTCACTGTGTCTGGAAAACCTCAGCCATCTCTGTCCCCACCTGCACCCCTCAATCTATTCTGTAGCTAGCAAATACCTGCTTTTTCTTTCTTTGTGCATCAATTGCCCCTTACTTTCAATTTGCTCTCTCAGCCCTATCTGGCCTTTCTTACCTCCTTCCTAGACCCCTCATACCAGCCCTCTAACTCATTCCCTTGGCTCCAGCCAGTCGTTTGTCCAATCCAGCCTATATTCTGCCACCAGACTGACCTTGGACCCAGACACACCTCTGTTTCAAAATCTTTCATCTTCCTCATTGCCTATGAAGCAAAGTGCACTGTCTCTTAACACAAACCTCCTCAATTCCACTTCAACTCAACTCTCTCCCTCTGATTTTCCACAGACAGCCAAATAAGCATGACCCCAGTCTCCAAACATGTTTTGTCCTTGTTGCCTTGTGCCTTTGCAACCTCCTCTCTCAAATCCAACCTCATCCCCACCTCCTGTTTATTCTTCAAGGCTGAGCTCAGGTCCCTCCCCTTTCATGAAGTACTCCTTCATTTTCCACTCAGAAATAATCCCTTAGAAGGTCTCATTCCTCTCAATCTCCAAAGCTCTTTGCCCTGCACTTGGATACTTTCAAGAATTTAATTCAACAAACACAAATTGAACACAAATGAAATGAATGCCACAATGAATGAAATGCCTGGATGCCACAGGAAGGGAGAGGAGGAGAGAACAGTTCCTCTTCTCTCAGCATCTTACAGTCATCAGACCCGCAAGTCAAAAGCTCCGAAAATAGCAAAGCTATGATGGCGTTATGAAGAATGTGTTATTAGAGTAAGGAATTACTCAGCACCCCTTTGTCCCCCTACACTCCCAGTGCTAAGTCCCTCCATCTTATAGCAGGGTTTTCAAACTCTATTGCAAGAAGCCCAGGTTTTGTGAGAGCTTGCCAAGGTTCTACGGGGTCACGTTGGAAGTAGAGGTAGGCTTTGGATATTTTGTGAGATTACATCCTTTTATTATGCTTTATGAATTGTGATAAGATTATTTCTGGATGCAACTCCTTTCTCTGCCCTTATTCAAATTACACCTATAAATACCTAGATAATGCTTATTTTCCCCGAAATACAGACTAGGCCAGAGAAGGAGTTCAACAGAACTGTCACCAAAAAGAGGAAAATGCATTAGATTTGTCATATTGTGATTTAGGTAATAAACAATATAAAATGGAAAAGAAAATGTAACTATAACCCCTCAGAACCTCTATTCTCAACCTGAATATATCAGTATTTCATTTTTATCATGTTTTCTCAGATGCCCCTCTCATCTCCTCCACCCCAGCTCCACCTGTCTGTGTTGCTAAATTAACCACTGCTCCCTGTTCCCTCATAAGATATGCCACAATGCCAGTGAAGCTGGGCAACAAGGAAGCTACTCACTGGCACATTTACATGCTGCTTCTTTTTCGTTTTTACTGTAAATTATTGCGTTGAGATTTATATACGTTTACATGAATAAAATATACACATAGAGCTTAATAAATAATCAGAAAGTGAACTCCTGTGTAACCCTCCTTGACGGCTCATTGCCAGTACCCAGAAGCCTCCCTGTGCTCCCCAATTACAGACACACCCAAGCCCCTGTAGTAATCTATCTGGGCTGCCGTCACAAAACACCACAGACTGGGTTGCTTAAACAACAGACACATATTTCCCACAGTTCTGGAGGCTGGAAGTCTGAGACTAGGGTGCCAGCAAGGCTGGGCTCTGGTGAGAGACCCTTTCCTGGCTTGCAGATGGCCCACTGTGTCCTCACATGGCCGAGAGAGGAAGAGGAAGCAAGCTCTCTGGTGTGTCTTCTCATAAATCTATCATGAGGGCTCCACCCTCATGACCTCATCTACACCTGGTCACCTCCCAAAGGCCCCACCTCTTCACAACATCCCATCGGGGGTTAGAGCTTCAGCGTGACTTGCGGGAGGATGAAACGCTCAGCCCATAACACCCCCAGAGATAGTCACCCGTGTATACATTGCCAAATGGCATCAGAGTTTAGTTTTCCCTGCTTTTCAACCTGAAATAAATGTGATCACCTTATATTCTTTGTCTTGCTTCTGTTGCTCAGTATTTTGTTTTGAAGATTTACTCGTATTGTTTTGTGTAGCTATAAGCTCGTCCACTGTCGTTGTGTGTATTTTGTTGTTTGACCACGTTAGAATTCAAGTATCTATTCTAGAGGTGGTGAGTATTTGGATTGAGGTGAGCAGGCTGCCATAAGCATGCTTTTCACATGCGTGCACCCCGCTGCACATTAACCTAAGTTTCCCTGGATGCGTTCCTAAGAGCAGAACTGCGGGACCACGGAGTGTGTGTATCTTCAGTCCCACCAGATGACGCAAGCTGCTTTCCAAAGACGTGTTAGCAGTTCACAACTTTCATCAGAGTTCCTGCTGCTCCCAAGCCTTGCTCACGATCAGCATTTTCAGAAGTTTTAGTTTTTGCCTCTCTCATGTATAATGGTATCTCACTGTGGTTTTGGTTTGCATTTCCCTGATTACTAATAAAGTTGAGCCTCTTTTCATGTGTATCAGCCATCTGGACTTCCTCTTTGGGTTTATGCCTGTCCAGTTGTTAAGCCCGTTTTTTATTAGGTTATTTCTTTTTCTTATTGATTTGGTTAAGTTCTTTATATATTTGACATCCTAGTCTTTTGTCAGTTTGTCGCAAATATCTTCTCCCACTTTATGGCTTATCTTTTCACTCGTTTTATCATGTACTGCACACTTCTGCTCCCCCTCATTGAGTTCTATGCTAACAACTGGAATTGTCCCCAAGCCTGTTTAGACTGGTTGTAATTGCTATTTTGTTTCCATAAAAAAGTACATTGAATGTTTTGGGAAAACTTTATACAGATTAGTTATTTAAATATATTTATATAGACAGTTATGTTGATATAGAGATAGACATATGGAATTAGATGAGGCAAAGTAATTATAAAAGAAGTGAGTGAGAATGGACAAGAATTTTGCATTCATTTTTATTCAAAAGTATCTCTAAGATCTCATTCCATGTTAAAAACCCTGAAACTAGAATTTGTAAATGATATATCTTGGGTGTGGTTTATGCAAGGGAGACCATGCTGAACTCCACTCAGCAAACCTATACACAAAAAAAAAGACCTGAAGATTGGTGATTAAATGTAGATTTAAATATTTTGAGTTAAATTAAAATATAGTATAGAAGCATCAAATTTTAGTAATTCCTGACTTTAACTCATTTTTTAAATTAATTATTCAATGATCGGTTTCATTCAGACCAGTAAGAGGTCTACAAGCCAGCACAAATTATGCTTTACCGTTATTTTATATACCAAATTAAAAACATTAACACATAAATATTCTAGTATGTGCCTTTTTTATTGTGATAAAATATACATAACATAAGATTAACCATTTCGAAGTGTCCAGTTCAGTGGCATTAAGAACATTCACACTGTTGTGCTGCCACTACCATCATCCATCTCCACAACTCTTTTCATCTTCCCAAACTGAAACTCTGCCCATTGAACACTAACTGCCCATTTCCTTCTCTCCCAGCTCCTGGCAACCACCATTCTACTGTCTGCCTCTCTGAACTGTCTACTCTAGCTATGTCATATCAGTGTAATCATACGTATTTGTCCTTTTATGTCTAGCTTATTTCACTGAGCATAATGTCCTCAAGGTAGCAGCATGTGTCAGAATTTTCTTTCCTTTCTCAGGGTGAGTAATACCCCATCGTATGTGTATATCACATTTTGTTTCCATTCATCCTTCAATGGACACTCGGGTTGTTTCCACCTTTCGGCTACTGTGAATAATGCTGCTGTGAACATTGGTATACAATTGTCTGAGTCTGTGCTGTCAGTTCTTTTGGGTATATACCCAGAAGTGCAATTTCTGGATCATATGGTAACCCTTTGTTTAATTTTTTTCAGGCATGCCATACTTCAGTATTTGCTTTTAATATGAAGACTCTATAATTTCAGAAAATATGTAAATCCCCATCCCACAGGCTCTAGCCATATACGCCATATTGTTTCTTGAGTTCCTTAGAAACTAGTCTTGGATCATAGAGCAACCTGGTGCCAAGCTGGAAGGCATCCTAGAGGTCATCTAGGCCAATCTCCTCATCTTTTAAAAGTGAATAGGGCAATCCAGAGAGCTGAAGTGGCTTGCCTACAGCCACACAGTCCGTTGGGAAGAGAATCAGGGCAGAGCCTAGGCCACAGCCAGTACTGTGTCCATTGGACCACAGCAGGTGCACCTGAGGAAGCAGGTGCCCAAACCCCTCTAATCACAAGGGATACATGGTGCCTGCAGAAAGAAGTGCTTTGGATTGAGCTTGCCCTCACCCAGCCTGGTTGCAGGACTAAGTTGCTGCCTCATTGCACAAGTCAACTTTCCCAAGGCTTGGATGCTGGGCCTGGTGAATGCTCTTCTGGCCCTGTCAGCCACCACACCCAGGGCCCACCCTACATCGCCTGGTGCCAGTCAGCCAGTCCATCCCAGGAGGCCAGGTCCAACTGCACAGCCTGTTTCCTTGTTTTCCTTTAGGGTGTCTCCCACCCTGCCTGCTGGTCTATATTATACTTCGTCAGTGGTCCATCCTCCTGCCGAGTCTGAAATATACACACAGGAGCTTGTAGAGGGTTCGCTGTTTCTTTGTCACTGTCTCAGTGGTGGGCTGAGCCGGCACCTGACAAGATGTGAAATAAGCGAAGCGGTTTTGCATCTCCCACTTCATTTTCTCTCCTCCCCACTTAGGCTGTCTTCTCCAGATTCCCGAGACTCTGAGGTCATATTCAGGATGTCAGGAGCTTCCCACTGCAGCACCTAACCTCGACAGGATCACCACAGATGGCACCTTTTCCTCCAAACTCATCCCTTTGAAACTGACATGCTCCTTGTCTCCCTCACTCTCAGTGAGCTGCCCTCCTGGAAAGCAGACCAATACAATAGTAATGAAACTATCTTCCACATTGTCAAGTGGGCTTTGCTGTACGAAAATCAACGTCTTGTCCATTATCTCCAGTGATCCCAACCTCAGTCCTGTAGAAATATGTGAGGAAAAGATGAAAATCTTCATTTCATTGTTGAGACCACTGATGCTCAAGAAGGTAAGCAATTTGCCCAAGAGCTCACAACTCAGACTCCGGACCTCAGAGTACTTTCATGCTTTATCACAGAGCTCTAGGGGGGGTGATATCAGACAGTACATAAATGGATAAATCCCCACAGAATATAAACATTTCAACACAGGGCTCTTGGCGGTGTAATGGTTTGCCAAAGGAGTGGCTTTTAAGCTGAGAACATCAGAGACCTGGGAAGACTAGTGAGCCCCAATAGGAGGGTCCTTTTATAAGGCCTTTCAAATCCCGCCATGGCAGTTGCCTAAGACTCAGGAAGTCAGAGCGTCACACAGGGCAATAGCCTCGTGGGGGAGTGCCCGGCCCTGAGCAGGATGGATTCCAGGCCCCAAGTGACAACGTAGATGATGAGGGCCCCAGGTTGAGGAAGACAGAGACTGCACGTGCAGAGCACACGCTCTGCTTCTGTGTGTTCTTGCCGGCTGATGGGCTGTGCACCCGCCTGCTTGTGTCCAGTCTCCCCCAGCCCTCCCTATGAGTGTGCAAAGCAGCAGAGGTGAGCAGAGGCCATGGGAAGGTGTCAAGAGGACAAAAGTCACATCTCCTCTCCCAACCCAAGAAATCCTCTTCCTAATGCAGCAGAAGGCAGAGATGGGGGTGTAGCAGCCAGTGCGGGCTGCAGGGCCCTGTCCAGCTGCACTTCTCTGCAGGAGGGGCTGGTCACCGGAAAGGCACTATGATGCTCTGGGAAGTTAGCATGCATGTCGTCAGGCGCACACACTGCTTGTCTCTCCCAGCTGGATGGAGCATCACCGAGCCTCAGCTTTCGCAACTGAAATGAAGGTAACCCCCCGAAGGAGGCTGTGAGGCTGAGAGAAGCAATGGGTATGGGCCTGGAATGAGGTGCGCGCTGGGGCCTTCAAGGGACGCTTCTTTCAAAAGACTGTTAAGAAGGTTGCCTGGGTTAAAAGAAGGGCTCTCTGGGAGGGAGAACACCGTCACTGGCTAACAGATGAACAGGAAGTCCGTTTTTCCGATGAACCTCCAGGCAACAGCCAAGTAGTGCTTTCGACTGGAGCAGCACATTCCAATCACCTGGGTCCGCCTTTAAACTACTGCCGGCCAGGCATTCCCTCAGAGACTCCGACGTATCGTCCAGCTGGAGGCCGAGGTCCTGGATAAGGAGGGAAAGCTTCCCCAGGTGGTTCTAAGGTGCAGCCCAGGTGAGGCCCACGCCCTGTGTGAACTGCCTGCAGGATGGTACGGTCTAAAGGACTGAGAAGATGGGAAGCACAGGCCATGCTCCCAGGCTCAGGGGGCCCACGCGGGAGAGCCTGGCCGGCGAGGGCACTGGGGCACCCTGAGGGAAAGGAGGCGGCGAATGGAAGCCCAGCAACATTCCAGGCCTACTTCCCTGCAGCCTTGCTGGGATCTGCAAAGCCTTTCTGGGCACTTAACGATGGGGGACCTGGGGCTTAGCGTCCAGCAGGGAGGAGAAAAACAGGCAGGTTAATTTTCTTCTTATAATACAAGAGAACGAGATCAATTTATACCCATATTAATGTTGCCACATGAAATTAAAGACTTGTTCCATGTTTCATATTCATACAGCACTTTGACAGTTCACAAAGCGCTTTGACATCTGTTATCTCAGCCGAATCTCCCAGTGGCCTCGAGAGAGGCAGGACACACACCGGCATCCCCCTTCATCACAGAAGAGGACAGAGAGGCTCAGATGATTAGGGGCAGGCCTAGGTCCATGACCCTTCAGAGGCAGAGCTGGTCAGTGGGCCTTTCGATGCGCTGGTGCTTTCATGAGGCCAGAGTGCTCCTGGAGTCATCGCCCCCGGGAGCCTTCAGTCACGGTGACTTCTACCAAGAGTCAGGTGGCAATGTGACCACGCTCACTCACACAGCTGAGAGATCAGCCTGGTGTGCCCAGGACTTCCCAGGTCTCGCAGGGAACACAGTTGAATATTTTCAACTATTTGATACATTTGAAGACACACAAAAAGGAATATGTGTTTTCCAGTAAATTATTGAGATACTCTTATGCACATATAAAGAGTTTCCAAATTACACCCTGATATCTAGACAAATCTTTCCTTGGGAATATGATCTATTTATAATCAATACAGAGTGACAATAATTGAAGATTATTGTATAAGCTACCTTATTGTACCTACGTGTATTTCATTTTTACATTTTTGCCCTAATTGGGTCTTTTATTTACAAATAAAGTGTTTTATAATATCTGTGTTTGGCTTATTTGTTAATTCTTTGTTTGTGAAAATGAAAAGATCCTGCTAGTGTTTGTCTCTCAGTTAAACCTTCTCTGGAAGCTGGGCTGTTCAGGTCACAAGGACCATGACTGGGGACAGCAGTTCTTACCTGTTTTGAGCCGTGGCGCCTTTGGCTGTCCCTCGAGGCCTGCAGTCTTCTTCTCAGAAGTGCTCTTAAACATAAAAAAGGAAACAAGGTCGTTGAAATACGCTTACCAAGGTATTAGAACCGGTTTGTGCTATAGTATTTCCTTCTTAACACCTTAAATAACAAGATCTAGTGCCAGGTCTCGTAACCACTGTGACTGTGAAATGGCGATGACTATAAATGACATCGCAAGACACCTGCAGGAACTGTAGTGTGAGATGGAAATATCCGACTTCTGTTGGCGACAAGTCACCAGAACTAGTGATATTACTGTGGTTTGTTGCCTGCACTCATAAATGAAGGAAATGCTGAATTTCAATCAGAGATAGTACAAATATAGATGTAATCTTTTTTCTCATCCAAGGGCACAAACCCCTTGATATCACGTCAAGAATCCTGCCCTAAGGGATGCACCATGTACCTAGCTGGTGAATCCTAATCACATCGCAAGTTCCTGGGGTACCATTTCCCTGAATGTGTGTCTTGGAGTCCTAGTTTTAGGAAACATTAACAGCTGTCTGTAAGGGGTTGAATCGTGTCTTCCAAAATGTTCAATATGTTGAAGTCTGTACTCCTGCTACCTGTGAATGAGACCTTACTGGGAAACAGGTCTTTGCAGATGTAATCAGGTTAAGACGAGGTCATCCTCAATTAAAGCAGTGCTAATCCAACATATCGGGTGTCCCTGTAAGACAGGAGAAGAGACACATGGGAAGAATGCATGCGATGACAGAAGCAGAGACTGGAGCGATGCGTCCACAGTCACGGAACACCAAGGACCGCCGGCAAAACCAGAGGCTCAGGAAAAGTGCAGCACAGATCCTCCCTCGAAGCCTTCAGAGACAGCACGGCGGGTGCCTGCCCCCCCACCCCCACCCCAGTTCTGAACGCCCAGCCTCCAAGACTGACAAAGTAAGTGCCTGTTGTTTCAAGACACCCAATTGTGACATTCTGCCTCAACAGCCCTGGGAGACTCCCACACCCTGCTAGAAAAAAAGGTTGGAGGTCAACAAGATGGGGAACCCACGAGCATTCAGTCTCTCTTTTGGAGATATATGACGCAGCCTAGAATATCAGAGATTCTGAGAAGATGCACGATAAAGTACTAGTTTAACTCAGAGTGCCCCTCAAATTTATTTAGGCAAAAAACACCTTGTTTGTGGCACAGCTAAGTAATGATGTATAGTGGAATACTAGATGTCCCAGAAGTACAAAAAACAACAATCAAATTTATAAAGAGACTGAAAACCACATAGAAAAGCGTGGGGCAGTGGCGCACTGACAGCCGCTGGAGTCCCAGAAGCAGAGAAGGATGGGACAGACCATGCCTCAGAGATGGCTTCATTTCTGCCACCCATTTTTGCACGTAAGGAACCTGAGGCTTAGCTAAAAAAATTGTGTTTGCCAAAATGCAGATGACACAGCCCCAGTGTTTGCATGATTGGAAGACAAATTTATCATTAGACACCGAATTCTTTTGGTTGGAGTCATAAGAATTTCTTTCTGAAGAAATCCGTCCTATCAACCTAAACCCATCCTGTCTAAAAGTTGGGTTTTACCTTCCTAACAATTAACCAAATTTCTGCCTCTGGAGACAGGTATTTTGAATTATGCATGGGGCCCACTAGCGGAGTTTTCCGAGCTCAATCTCCGCTCCAGCACCGTGGCAGCCCCTCAACAGCTTCCCTCCAGGAGACAGGCAGCAGCCTCCCCCGCGCTCTGCCTGCGCCCTCGCCCCGGGGGCGGCAGCACAGTGACGGCGCAGCAGGTGTGCGGGGCGTCTGAGAAGACCTCGGGCTCTGGGGGCTTCAGGGCCGTGACCGAGGGGGCACAGTGTCTCAGGTCAGGCTGTCTGGGGCAGATCCCGGGACCGGGAGGCTCGTCTGGAGCGGTCGTTATTGAGAGAGCGTCCTTAGGAGAACTTAGGAGGAGGGGCGGGAAGCAGGACAGGAAGGGGGGCTCCGCCCTGAGACACTCCCTTCTCCCCGGGATCCTTCCGTTTTAACCTTTGCTCATGTATTTGCCTAATTCCAGTTTTTAAGCCACCAAGTCGTGGTGCGTCGAGCCAGCTCGCGCAGGCTCAGATGAGATTGTCAAATATCCAGAAATTTTGCGAGCCGGTTGATAAACTATTGGCGGTTTGAAATTGGCCACAGTGGGAGTATTTTTATGCGCTGGGAATCAGCAAACGTTACACGTGAGGGCTGTCTTGTATTTTCCCGGGAGAGCCGGCCTCCCGCTTCCCCACAGTCCGCTCGCCTCGCGGAGGTCTTTGCTCCCCTGCAGCGCGCTCCGAGATTCGTGCGAGGCCGACCTCCGCGGCCCCTCCGTCCCTCTCTGGAGCCCGCTGGGTCCATCACCTTGCTGTGAGAATCGGGGTCCTTTATTCCTAACATAGCCCTTTTGTGAGCTGTTCCCACTTGGAGTGCAAAGGGAAAATGAAGCCCTTATTGCCAGAAACAGGGACGCTGAGGGACGTCAGGTGCTCCCCGGAGGCCGCGGGGCTGGGGCTTTCATCGAGGGTTCGCAACAGCGCCTCCCGATCGGAGAGAAGGCGCGGAGCGCAGGGCTCACTCCGCCGCCGTCTGCCCTCTTCTCGCAGTGTGGCCACAGCCCTCTGCCAGTCTGTGCCCACTTGGAGCCCGTCCACCCCTGGTGGGAGTGTCCTGATTTCGCTCCAGATGGTGGGAAGCCTGGCCAGCGGTGCAACTTTCCAGCTTCCGCCGCGGGGAGAATGAATGACTCTAATGTGCGTCTCTTTAGCCACTTGACTCGCTGCCCCTTCTCCCTTCATTCTTGACACTCGGCCAAGATACCCTCCTGATTTTCTCATCACCACCCTGGAACAGCCCTGGAAATCAGCTGTCTCCCACTCACCAGAACAACTACGAATTGACGCCAGATGAATGGAAAAGAAGAGTGATTTAATTCCTTTTTCAGGCAAAATGTGCAGTAACAAGGAGCTGGTTAGACCTGTTGAAAATTCTTGCGGGCTAGCCATTCGTGAGTCATATTTACATGACCCTGAATTGCCTGGTTTGGGGCTAATTGCACGGTTTGGCCTGCTGCCTCTACATTTGGCTCGATTTGGCTCTCGAGGCCCTTAAAATAATGATCTGAGGCCACTGGCCCATTCAGATCATGGGGCAGCAAAATTAAAAGGAAAGCAACTGGCCAAATTAACCGACAAAAAGACCAATTTGATGCTGCATGGGAAATATAATCTATATAAATTTGGGGAGATAGACTAGTTTAAAACATAAAATTGTTGATATTTGACTATTTTAATCTTTAAAAAATGGTAGTTTAATATAGTTCAACCTAATACTATGTCCCCTTGATTTTCGAGTAATTGCTAATTTAACATCTCAAGATTGCCTGGGCGGGGAAAGCACTGCCAGTCAGCAGAAGAAGGAAATAGATCATCTCTTCTACGTCTTGCTGAGGTTCTGGCACATTCTTCAACTCAAGTATAGTGCAGGGCGAAGAGCTCTGGTTAAGACTGGGAGACCTATATTTCAGCCCCAGTTGACTTTTTGTATGGCCTTAGACAAGCCATTTCTCCTTTAAGCCTCAGCAATATCATAAACATTCTTGTGACGCCAAAATGAGTTGATGGATGGCAACACTGTCTTTTAAAGTGAAAATTACTACATAGATAATTTATAAAGGCTACACCCATGGTGGTGATCCACCCCTATCGATGTGTGAGTGTGCTACTCCCTCAGGAGAGAATAAATTTTGAAGGCAATCGTAAGTGATTACCCCTTTGTTCCAGTGTCATTTCTGATAGCAAACAATGCCAAAACAGTAACAAATTGCCATTGTATTTTCCATTAGTCACCAGAGTGTAGAAGATTTGATAAATAGGGAGAAAACACATTGGCTCTTTGAGGTGGGAAATCCGTGTTATTGACGTTAGCAAATTACATTTCTTTGCAAAAGATGGTGTCACGGTTCTTAGAGATTATTTGCATGGCTGCCAAGACATTAAAAAAACAAAAAAACTCCAAGGATCTTTTAAAGGCCACCCCTGTGAGATGAGCAGCCTGGTGTCTGTCCCCAGCCCCCGTTGTTCCAGCATTTGTGCGACGTGCTGGGAAGCCTCTTGGGGTGAGCCTGTCTGTCCGAGAACAGACCACGACAGCTTCCCTCGTGCTCCCTGACCAACCTGGCAGCACCGCGGCTTGGGGCGCGGGCAACGAGGGCGAGGGCGGTCCTGCGGTCTCCTCTGCTCCTGTCCTTGTCTCTGCTTCCATATGCAGCTGCCCCCTGCTCTTCCGCCGCGGCGACAGCCCGGGCAGATGTCTCCTTCCGGGGCGGCTGCCAGCCCTACTCCACTGGCAGCTGTCGCGGCAGCCCCGGGGGAGCCGCGGGACGGCGGGCACCCACCCGTGAGCGCGGCACATGCGTAGACCGCCGCGCCCCTGGCGTCCGGCCTGCGGCACAGGAGGTTACCAGCTGGCACCGCTTACCACGACCCCTCTCCCTCCGCTAGGGAGGCATCGGTTCATTTGATCCTTCGCCTCTGAGTGGTCCATTCTGCTGTGAGCAATGCGGTGCTTTCCAGATACATACTTGTTTTTAAATTTTCCAGGCTGAGAGAATATTTTTGAAATTCTACTGCTGACCTTTCCAAAGTTTAAATGTGTTAGGCCTCAGATGTGGAGGAAACATTATTTTAAAGATGAAATAAAAGAATACCAAATCTTTGAGGACATTATGCTAAGTGAAACAAGCCAGTCACAAAAAGACAGCTACAGTATGATTCTGCCTATATGAGGCTCCCACAGGAGACAGAGAGGAGAATGCGGTGACCAGGGGCTGGGGAGGGAGGAATGGGGAGTTTCCATTTGGCAAGAAGAAAGAGTTCTGGAAATAGCTTGCACAACAATGTGAATATATTTAACACTACTGAATTGTGCACTTAGAAACTTAATATGATAAATTTCATGTTATGTATATTTTGCCACAATTAAAAATGTTTTTTTAATCTTAAGGAATATCAAATCTAGAAGTAATAAAGTTCATTGAGTTACATATATCAGAGGGGCTAGAAGTGAGGAGGCGTGAAAAAGAATCCTTCAGATAGAAATGTCCATAATCATCCAAAATAAATTGTCCCATTTTTACCAATTGGAAATTTTCTCTAGGGAACCTACCATTCCTAATTGCATTTATAGAATTATTATAAAAACACAAAGCCAAAAAGAAGGTAGATGCTATGGTCTGAATGTTTGTGTTCCCCCAAAATTCATGTTGAAATCCTAACCCTCAAAGGTGATGGTGTTACACGGTGGGAGTCGATTACGTCATGAGGGTGAAGCCCTCATTAATAGCATTAGAGCTCTGATAAAAGGGGCCCAGAGAGCTCTTACCCTCTTTCTGCCATGTGAGGACATCACGAGAAGTCTGCCGCCCAGAAGACCTCACCTGACCCTACTGGCACCCGGATCTCAGACTTCCAGCCTCCAGACCTGTGAGAAATCAATTTCTCTTGTCTATAAGCCACCCAGTCTGTGGCATTTTGTTATCGCAGCCCAAATGGACTAAGACAGTAGACATATAATAATATTATCTAACAACATTTTAATGGGGAAAAAAAATCAGCCCCTTCTCACAGTTGCTTCTCTTCCCCCACTGAGGGTTTGATTTAGAGATGGGACCTGAATCAGAAGTTTGGCTCACAATAGTTGTTCAATTTGTAACAGGACATGCCTCTTCATTCACAGAACAGATGAAAGGGTAGCCTAGTTTCTCATCTAGCTCTTTCTCCCTCAGGATCAAAATTATAGCTCTCCTCAATGCTGGATCGAGTCCTTTCATCTCAGTTTTGACCAAAATGGAAACCAGGATCATGAGAATTCCTCCAGGCTAGTATTAAAAGGAATTTCCCCTGCTCTGGCCAGAGTCTCGAGGGGGGGGTATCCTTCCTCAAGTGAGTAATCACAATTCCATGTGACAGAACAAACAGCATCTCCTTTTTTTTAAAACATGGAAGGAAATCATCTGAGTAAAACTGAGATGAAAGCCAGTCCACAACTCAGCATCCTGAGATGTTGTTTCTTGATATCAACTCTCTCGGAAGTTACTCCAAAACTGAGTCCCCTCAGAAGTTAGTGGGACTTCTTTGTTTGGATCCACATTTCAGGAAAGAAGCAAACAGACAAACAAACAAAGGCTCAGATGAAATCTAGACAGGTGCCAGACTGTCCTTGCTTCCACCCTAAACTGGCCACCGAACCCACTGCCTCCTCGGCCCGCACCTGCAGTTCCTAAGCGCACGCTGTTTGCAGCTGGGCTCCGCCCAGCAGCAGGAATGTGAGGGGCTGCCTGGCTGGGCCAGGAGGCTGCCTGCGTGTCCACCAGATCTTGCTGGGTGGTCATTTCTCTGCCCTGTTTCTGCTGTTCTCCAACTCAGCACTCCTCCTGGAATCCCAGGTTCTCACTCGCCAGCCAACCTCTGGTCCACGACCATCTTCGTGCCTTCATTTCTGACCATGCCAGGCCTGGGGGACCCTGTCTCCAACTTGATGGTGGGACTTTGGTGTTTCTCCAGACTCCATCCTCTCCTCACCTGCTTCGAAGCCCCAGCCTTGCTGTGACAGACCTGTCCCAATTCTACGGAGTAACTCTGAGAAGATGACCACTGTTCATAGTTTCTTGTTGCAGAGAGAGAAAAAATAGAGAGAAAAGGATGAGAGCGAGAGAGACACAGAGAGAGAGAGAGACTCTATGATAATGTTTTCCCCAAAATTCGTAGTTCAGTTAGAATTTACAAGGTACAAGTACAGAAACAGCGGTCAACAGAGTGAGTTCCCATGAATGAGCCCCAGCAACTAACCACACCCCCTCTCCTGCCCCCGTGGTAAATATCCATCCACTGTGTTCTCAACGAGCGCTGTGCATCCCCCTCATTCCACCACCTACTGCATGCACGTTGGTCTGTTGTGGGACTCCACGCTCCTTGAGAACAAGAACCCTCTCCTGGTGTATCCCCAGCACCTACCACAGAAGGTGAGATGGAGGAGCCATGCATCCAATACTATGGAATGAGTGAACGAGTTCAGAGCCTCAGGGAGGGCCTGCAGGAGCTGTGGGATGGGTAGTGCCAGTCCTGTCCATCATCCACGTGGCTGCAGCGGGCAGACTTAGGCTTTCCCTGGGAGGACCACAGGCCCAGGATCCATTAGCACCGTGTCACTTCTGTCAGGGCAAGGCCTCAGAGTTCCGTTTTCCTCCATGATGAGGTACAGGGCACTAGCAGATTTTCATGGCTGCCATTTTCCAGTAAATGGACCAAGTGCTCACTTACCCTCCTCCTCCTCTCCGATCTCATCCACCCCTCACTTCCAGAAGAGCAATCAGTCACATCGTGTGTACACTCTGCTAAAGAAAGTGGATCATTTATAAAGTGGGCTTATTCTCCAAGCACAGAAGCAGATTCCTGGGCATGTTATTTTGTTAAGTGTAATTAATAAAATGCTCTTCAGGCCAAACTGTCCAATGAAATAAGATCATCAACGGCCAGACTGGGCTGCTCAGACTGAAAATGAGTGGTCTTTATCCAGGCCCAGGTAAAGAACCATGTTGCTCAATGCCCTCCACATAAGGAAATGACCAGAATACAGGTTGGATTAGTAAGAAGCATGGAATCAAGATACCATTTCAATTTTCCCTTTTCTTTCTCTTGTTAACACTTGTTTTTAAAAAGTTTTCTGATTCTCCAGTTTAGCATTTGTGAGGCAGCATTTCCTGTCCTCCACGTTAGCAATCACGTACACAGGCCTGAGTGCTTACAAAGCGGTGCTCTGGGGGTGACACGGTGCGCAGGAGGCATTGTGGCGTAGCTGCTGCCACAGGGAGAAAACATGTCCCCTCCTCTCAGAAGGAGCCAACAGGAGGGGAGGGGAATGAGAAGGGCTAGGAAAAGGAGCGCTGACCTCTTAGTGACAATATTTTGGAATCATCTGTCTAGAGAACAGAGAGCACAAGACCTTTCACACTTGGCTTCCCAGGCAATGAGCACTTGGATTAACCTGTGTGTAAATGTTAAAAATGTTTTCAATGACTTTGAGACCGTCTTGTGATGCTACGCATAAATCAGAGAGCATTGCAGGAACCATGGCCTCATGATCTGAGTTCAAATCCTCCCAGAACATTCTGTAGACGCGTCACTTAAGTTGGAAAACACTGTTGCAATGCGGAAATCCCTTCCAAACCTCCACACAGTGTTGTTCATGGGGAGATCCAACCGTGAGTGGAAAAGATTTGAGCTCAAAGGATTTGGGGGCTGACGCTGCCTTCGTCTTCCCACGATGTAGCTGGCTGCCTGGCAGATAATGTGGCGGCAAGTGTCCCGCCTGCAGCTGGTCCAAATTGCTGTCGTTCCTGCTTTGAAACCTTGGCATGACCTCTAAGTTTCCCTCACTTTCTTCCCCCATCACCCAAACCATGGCCAAACCTGCTTTCTCATTTTTCATGTGGCTGCTTCTAAAATTCTGATGCTCAGACTCCAAGCAGGGAGAAGTACCTGCTGGGCAGACAGCACCTCCAGCCTTTCCATTGTTCTCCCAGTTCTGGCCCATCTATGGGGCCTCCTCCCACTAGGAAGTAGCTTTTTATCTTTGATCCAGACTAAAACCCTCGCACGGTTACCAAGGAAGGGAAAAGGCATAGAAATGGACAGGCTCTGCTTTCATCACAGGAAACTGGCACCTGAGCCGACCTCAGCCAGGCTAGAGAGCCTACGAAACTCAGGCTGGAGCACTGAATCATCTAAACACCCCCTCGCCTACACAGCTTCTTGACCCTGTCTTCTTCTGGGCAAGCATCCCCAGAAAGCCTCTTCCTCAGAAGGCCGAATCCTATTCCTCAGCGTGTTATTAAAGAACCAAGAGCCAGATAGCCGCACGTTCAAACTCTGGATCGGCCCTGGTTGGCTTTGGGCAACTTAATGCACCTCTCTGATCCCTCTGATCCCCAGAGATACAATGACAACCCTGATAGACACCCCCTGAAGGCACCTCCCACAGCACTTTGTCATCATGGCCATGCTGGTCACCTGCCTGTCTGCTCTCACGTGCACATGCGTCCCTGTGCCTTCCCTTCTCTTTTCTTCTTGGACTCCCTTGCCAAGTGGTTTCCGGGAGTGTGGACAAGCAAAAGGCCCTGGGGATTGGGAGGGGCCAGAGTTTGTCTCCCTCTTGCCTCGGACCACATCTCTGACAATAGCTCCATCTCCCACCAGACAGCCCCTCCCTCAGCAAGCCTAGACTGGTTCCCATTTCCAACCAATGTCCCAGCTTCTGGGCTCTAGTTAATACACTTCTGATGCTACGGCTGATTGAGGCTTCTTGCTTTATCAAGCTCTAATTTGCCTCACAAACCCCTATGTGCCTTCTTAGCTCTTCCCGTGTAATAAATTCCTTGTATTAAATTCTCTCTATTGAAAACATTTTGGATGACTTCTGTTTTTCGACTGGACCATGAGTGATGGACTGGCCCCTCCTTTCCCCCCTGATCTATGAATCCAGTTCGTTAGGCACCCACAGCTCCTGAGAACACCATGCCTGAGTGTGATCCCCACCATATCCCCTTTCTGCTATTCCTGACCCCCAGATCCCTCATGCATATCTAATTCCCCTCTTCCCATAATAGAGACCACTCCTTGCACAGCCAGAGAAGCCTTAAACATTTCCCCACCAGGAAAAGACAGTCCACTCTGGCTGGACAAATTAGTCTGGCAACGCTGGTGATGGAGGCAAACGGTAGCTGCCATCGTGCTAAGTCTTCAAAAGTAAACAAGCACATGTGCTGTCTGTCGGCAGGGGCTCACTGGGGTGCATCCTGGCAGCTAAGAACCCTGGCTGGAAAGGGCTCAGGAGAGAGAACTAAACACCAAGACCCGAGCTGATGTTCTTTCCCTGGAGCTTTAACATCATCTGTCTCGGAGAACCCTGGATTTTACAGTCAGTTCCCCCACTCCCAAGCCTTTGGCCCACTTGACAGTATAGTCTTCACTGAGACAAGGGCTAGCTGACAGAGGTGTCCTCAGCAGTGTCCCAGGGTTTCCAGGCCTTGCTCAATAAGGACGTGTACCTCTCTAATCGGTTCAGCTGCCCATTCAGAGGAGCATGTCTCCATGTCCATTCTTCCCTTGCCAAGAAAACTGGTACCAACCTGATAACTGTTTAAGAGCGTATTCAATACATCCTCTGTCATATTTGCAAGGATTTGAATGGCTCCATAACTGGTCTGGGAACATTGTTTCTCCATTCACCTCATCTTTAGAAACACTCTTTTTCATCAAAGAAAGAATCAATTACTTAAACTCAACTTTAACTGTGACAAAATCCTGTTAAGTGGCAGCCCGTGACACCAGCCTAAGGACAGCTTCCCTTAGATCTTTAACATTACACGTTTCCATCCCTGCCCCAGCCCTCTTCACAGAGGCTCTTCACTGGTCCGATGCTGACAGATGTGGGCAGATTGAAACCTGCCTTGGCCACTGGAGACCGGGAGTCTGGGGGCTTGCTTTCCTGACTCCTGGCTTGACTGAGATGGAAGGCATGCCAAAAATATCTTGGCATGGTTAACAAGAGAGCAGCGTAAGTGAGGTTCAGAGGAGAACACTCCAGAATTCACTACATTCAAGTGCTTGTTTTTAAAAGAGTCTACTACGGGTCACAACAGATGCCCAGTAATGCTTGGCCCAAGGGCCCAGTCTTGAGGGTGCGTTCTGGGCTGTGGTTGTTGACTCCATGGCTTCGGGGAGCAGCACTGTGGAGACACCAAGCCTCATTGATATTTTGATAATTAAACTCTAGTCCTGGATATTTTTCCCAGTATCTTAGAATTTTCTCAAAATAGAGTCCTTAATTGATAGACTTAGGAAGAAAGACAGTCTTTGGGGAGAAGTTCTGCATCAAGAAAGCGTTCAATCCTGCCAAAATCTGTATTGGTTTGCTAGGGCTGCCATAAGAAAGTACCACAAATTAGGTGGCTTAAACGAGAGAGATTCGTTGTCTCACGTTCTGGAAGCTGGAAGTCTGAGATCAGTGTGTCGGCAGGGTGGGCTCCTCCTGAGGGCTGTGAGGAAGGCTCTGCTCCAGGCCTCCCTCCCGGCTTCTGCGGGTTCTCTGGCGATCTTTGGCACTCCTTGGTTTGCAGATGCATCGCTGTGATCTGCCTCCATCCTCACAGTGTTCTCCCTGTATGTGTGTGTCTGCGTCAAATTCCCCCTTCTTACGAGAACACCAGTCGTATTGGAGCAGGCACCCACCCATGCCAGTATGACCTCATCTTAACTAATCACAGCTGCGGCGACCCTATTTGCAAATAAGGTCACATTCTGAGGTGCTGGGGGTTACGACTTCAACACAGGAATTTGGAGGGGATGCAATTAACAGTCCACACTCTGGCTCCCTAAAAATGTATGTCCTTCTCACATGAAAAATACATTTGCTTCATCCCAACATCCCCAAAAGTCTTAATCCATTCCAGCATCAACTCTAAGTCCAAAATCTCATCTAAATATCATCGAAATCAGGTGTAGGTGAGACTGGAGATATGACTCATCCTGGGGCAAAATTCTTCTCCATCTGCGAACCTATGAAACCAGACAAGTTATCTGCTTACAAAATACAATGGTGAGCCAAGCATAGGATAGGCATTCCCATTCCAAAAGGAAGAAATTGAAAGGAAAAAAAAGGATCCTGGGTTCCAAGAAAGTCTGAAACCTAGGAGGATACATTCCATCAGATTTTAAGACTTGAGAATAGCCCCTTTGGCTCGATGTTCTGTGCTTGATCGTAGTATTGGCAAGGTCATTTCCCTTAATTAATGACTTGGGTATGGGCTTAAAAAGGCACCTTGCCAGGCCTTCCCAATATTGATCCACAGACCATTGATTCTACACTCAACACAACTCTCATGCTTTCAACAGCCTGTAGCCCAGGTCTGTGACTCTAACACTCAGCAGAAGAAACGCTTGGGCTTTAGGTGCCACTAGTCCACTGGTGATTCTGTTCAACTTTTCAGGAAAAGCAAGGGTTTTCAAAGCATTTGTACATCTATCATTGGCCCAGCTGCAGGACCTCAGTGTCTAACTAGCGCTTTCAACACTCTTTCAGAGAGTTATTTCTTTACCTCCAGAAACAGAGTGGGAAACACTGTCCTTCTGAAGAAGCAGATTACTATTTTAAACGCTGTGAAGCAGATCTGTGCTCTGCTTCTTAAATTCATCTGCAAAGATTTCAGGGCCTCTTTGGGATGAAATGGACGCATTTCCTCTCGTCACAACAAATAAAAAGGAAGCATGCTGCTCTGCACTGGTGGCCTGGCTGAAAAATCATGATCCCAAAGCAGCCGAATCTGCTGACCATATGCTGTCGAAGGCAGAGGTGCAGAGTCATCCCTTGAGATGGGATAGGCTAGGACAGGGTTTCTCGAAGCATGTTCCACAGAGCACCTGCAGCGGAGTCACCCGAACTGTATGTGAAAAATGCTTATTCCTCGGCCCTCCACCAGATCTATTGGAGCAGAGTGTCTGCAGTTAGCACCCACACTAAACGCGCTCCCAGTGATTGATGATCCTCATGGGTGATTAAGTTTGAGAACCACTGGTCTTTTGAGAGCTCAGCCTTTGGTATCAAACCAACTGGGAGCTGAGACCAGCTCTGCCTGTAATTAACCATGTGCCTTTGAGAAAGCTACTTAACGTCTCTGAGCGTCAGGTTTTTTCAGCTGAAAAATACGAATAATAATATACTGCAGAGTCCTCGGGACAGTTAAATGAGATAACGCTTGTGAAAGGTTAAAAAATAGATGTTAAGAGCATTTGGGATTCATGAGATGATTTTATAGAATCTAGTTCACAGGGTTGTTCTCAGGAAAGGAGATAAGGCGTGTAAAGCATTGCAGGGTTGGAGGGACGCAGTTTTTGTAGGACCTATCTCAGAGGGCTATTTTGAGAAGCAAGAGATAGGGCATGCCAAGCTCTTGGCACAGTGCCTGGCACACATTTCAGAGCCAAAAACGTTAGCCCTGACTCTGACCACCAGCACCGTAACGCTGGGAAACCAGCAAGTGTGGAGCCGGTGCAGAGCGTGCGGTGAGAGGGAGAGGCAGGGACGGCAGGACAAATGGGGCAGGGCAGGCCTGGAGAAGGCCCTGAGTCCCAGGCTGGGAAATCTGTAGCTCTTTGTGGGCACGTCAGGTGTCCACCGAGGTTGTCTGAGCATGGGAATGATGAGGTTAATCTAGAGGAATTTGGGGAAATGATTACATGAGAGAAAACTCAGAGACAGAAAGACTAGGTTAGGAGACTATTGTATACGCCGGACAAAAACTTATACACTGTGGAACTAAGCAGGCGTCAGTCCAGGCACAGCTAGTCCGTGAGACATCCATGCACAGGTTACAGAAGGCCCCCTCCAGGTGACGCAGCCCATGCTGGGGCACAGGGCCTGGAGGGAGCAGAGGTAGGCGGTCAGCCCCGCTCGCCCGGCCGGCCAGGGCCCTAGTGCATATCATATCAGTAGGAACAGAAAGAAGAAGGATAAAACATTTGTTTTTAAGCTAATACATAAGCCACAAGCTCCTATAGTACCCTGAGAATATTTCTGCCCTTTTCCCTCCTGGTGCTGTCAAATTGTCTTAAATTCTTATCTCCGGTTCCACCACATGGACATCCACACCGCTGACAGTATGTTAGAAGACGTTTGGTTGAGAACATCTCATTGTAGAAAACGCCACAGACTAAAATAACACGCTAATATTTTAAATGGTTGGACATTGTCCTCTGGGTGAACATGTGTGAACTCTTTCCCAAGGCGCCGGACACTACAGGACGAGTCCTGTAGCTTAAGATAAAGTTAGCCAGGCAACAAATACGGTATTTCCCTCATTATAAGTAGCCATCAGTTACATCATGCACAAGGATATAAGCTATGTGAAGTCCTTACTGTGGGTTTGATGTGCCAGGTACTAGGAATTCATGGAGGGTGGGAGGGCACAGCCCCTGCCTTCAAGGCTTACGGTCTAGCAGGGAAGACAGACAGTGAACGAGTTTATCAATAACCACAAAAGTGCAAGGGACAGGCAGACGTGCTGTGTGATGAGTCCCTGAGTAGTTGTGACAGAGACTGCACGGCCCACAAAGCCAAAGATACGTACATCTGGCCCTTTAAAGAGAAAGTCTGCCCACCCCTGATTGAGAGGGTCAGTTTTCTTAAAGAAAATTGGTGGCTAATTTGTCATCTCCCTTCTATGTGCTTTCTAGGTAGACAAGGCCAGAAGAAACTTTACCAGAGGAATAACAGTTTAGAAGGTGGATTCTGCAAAATGAGTTCGCAAAAGCAAAATGCGGTATATAGATACAATGGAATATTATTCAGCCTTAAGAAGGAAGGAAATCTTGTCACATGCTACTCATGGATGAACTCTGAGGACATTAAGCTAAGTGAAATAAGCCAATCACAAAAAGACAAATGTTGCCGGTTTCCACTTATATGAGGAACATAAAGTAGGCAAATTCATAGAAACAGAAAGTAAAACGGTGGTTGCAGGGGTGGCAGGGAGGGGAAAATTGGGCATTGTTTAGTGGAAATAGTTCGAGTTTTGCAAGGTGAAAAAGCTCTAGACATCTGTTGTACAACAATGTGCAGATACTTCAGTAACACTGCTGAACTGTGCACTTAAAAATGGCTGAGATGGCATTATTCACAGTAGCCAAGACATGGAACCAACCTACACGCCCAGAAACTGATGACTGGACAAAGAAGATATGGTATGTATACACAATGGAATACTACTCAGCCAGAAAAAAGGACAAAATTGGCCCATTCGCAGCAACATGGATGGACCTCGAGGGTATTATGTCAAGCGAAATAAGCCAGTCAGAGAAAGAGGAACTCTACATGACTCCACTCATAGGTGGAAGTTAACACATTGACAAGGAGATCTGATCGGTGGTTACCAGGGAAAAGGGGGGGTGGGGGGAGGGCACAAAGGGGGAAGTGGTGTACCCACAACATGACTAACAATAATGTACAACTGAAATCTCACAAGGTTGTATTCTATCATAACATTAATAAAAAAAAAATGGCTGAGATGGTAAATTTTATTTATGTGTTTTTTTACCACAATTTAAAGTTTTTTAATTAAAAAAAATGAATTTACGGAATCTGAAGATATGATACAAAAACATAGGGTTGTCACACATCTACGGACAGCTAATCTTTGACAAAGTGCCAAGAACATACAATGGAGAAAATACAGTCTCTTCCATAAATGGTGTTGGGAAAACTGGACAGCCACATGCAAAAGAATGAAGATAGACCGTTATCTCACACCATACACAAAAATAAACTTCAAATGGATCAAAGACTTGAAGATACATCCTGAAACTATTAAACTCCTGCGAGATAATATAGGTAGTACACGCTTTGATATCGAACTAAAAAGGATCTTTTCAAATACCATGTCTTCTTAGACAAGGGAAACGAAAGAAAAAATAAACAAGTGGGAGTTCATCAGACTAAAGAGCTTCTGCAACACAAAAGAAACTAGGATCAAAAGACAACCCACCAATTGGGAGAAAATATTTGCAAATCATATATCTGACAAGGGGTTAATCTCCATGATATATAAGGAACTCGCACAGTTGAACCATAAGAAAACAACCCAACCAAAAAGTGGGCAGAGGAGATGAACAGACATTTTTCCAAAGAAGATATACAGATGGCCAATAAACACGTGAAAAGATGTTCAACATCACTAATCATCAGGGAAATGCAAATCAAAACTACACTAAGATACCATGTTACACCTGTTAAAGTGGCTATAATCACTAAGACTAAAAATAACAAATGTTGGAGAGGGTGTGGAGAGAAGGGAACCCTCATACACTGCGGGTGGGAATGCAAACTGGTGCCGCCACCATGGAAAACAGTACGGAGATTCCTCAAAAAACTAAAAATAGAACTACCATAGACCCAGCCATCCCACACCTGGGTATCTACCCAAACAATTTGAAATCAACAATCCAAAGTAACATATGCAGCCCTATGTTCATCGCAGCAATATTCACAATAGCCAAGACGTGGAAGTAACCCAAGTGCCCATCGACCAATGATTGGATAAAGAAGATATGGTATATTTATACAATGGAATACTACTCAGCCAGAAAAAAAGACAAATTCATCCTATTTGCAAATAACATGGAAGGACCTAGAGGGAATTATGCTAAGCTAAATAAGCCAGACTGAGAAAGACAAACACCAGATGATTTCACTCATATGTGGAATATAAACAAGTACTTGGACAAAGAAAACAGTTCAGTGGTTACCAGGGGAAGGCGGGTGGGAGGGGAACAGGGGGTGAAAGGGAGCACTTATGTGGTGACAGTCGAGAAGTAATGTACAACTGAAATCTCACATTGATGTAAACTATTATGAACTCAATAAAAAAAAAAACACAGGGTCGTTTGGGGTTTCAACTGAAGCATCAAGCTGAGTTTGACAATTTCTAATGTTTCTGGATAATTTATCATGAAAATTGGATTGAGAAAGAGTAATTAGATATCTCTGGGTTCTTGCCATAGATGTGCACAGTTTTTATGAAGTTGCGTTAGCAATAACAATCATCATTAGTAAACAACTCCTTGGTTTGACCAGCATACTCGAGTTATCATTTACCAGCTGGCCAATGTATTACCATACATGTCACCAAAAGACACTGTTCCAGTTCAACACTGCTCGCTTCTCCCTCCTTCCAAAAGTACTCTTCTGGGTCCCTTGGACCCCGTGACTTGCTCCCTCCCCAGTTTCCATCTCCTGCTTTAGCTGAGCCTTCTCAGTTTCCTTTGCTTGCTCATCTTTCCCAAACCCAGCCATTAAATGTGTGAACTCAAGACTCTATCCCACGCCACTCCTTTGTTCATTCTCCCATCTCTCCCTCTAGACAATCTCATCCACATTCATGTCTTTCATTATTCTGACATTTTAAGAATTCTCCCATTGTTATCTCCTTTCCAGACTTTCCCTCTGAGCCCCAGGTTCAGATATCCAAATACCTACTTGATGTCTCCCCCTAGATATTGTATGAGTTAAGGTACAAAGAGACCCCAAAATACGAGGGCTTAAAGGAGGTAGCAGTGTAGTTCCCTCTCAAACCACAGTCCAATGATAGGCAGTCCCAACCTGACAGACAGGTTCTGCCTTCCTCCATGTGAGGTTCCCTGCTCTGGATCCAAGATGGCTGTTCCAATCCCATCTCCACACCTGCATCCCAGCAGGAAGAGGAAGAGGGCGAGGGAGCCTGAAGTGGATTCCTCTTAAAGATGTGACCCAAAACTTGTTCACATCACTTCCACTCACGTTCCATTGGCCAGAAGTTAGTTTCATGGACATCCCTAGAGGAACGGAAGGTTGGGAAATATCGTTTCTAACTGGGCAGCCCAAAGCCCAGTTAAATTCAGGAGAACTTCTTATTAAAAGAATAAGGGGAGGGGCTGGCCCGGTGGCACAGTGGTTAAGTTCTCAAGTTCCGCTTCTTGGCAGCCGCGGGGTTCGCCGGTTAGGATCCTGGGTGTGGACATGGCACTACTTGGCATGCCATGCTGTGGTAGGTGTCTCACATATAAAGTAGAGGAAGATGGGCACGGATGTTAGCTCAGGGCCAGGCTTCCTCAGCAAAAAGAGGAGGACTGGCAATAGTTAGCGCAGGGCTAATCTTCCTCAAAAAAAAAAAAAAGAATAAGGGGAGAATGGCTGTTAGTAGAGTATTAGCAGTCTCTGATACAAATATCTTGAAAGGACTTCAAGCATGACATATCCAAAATCAAAATCATGATCACCTGCCTCCCGAATCTGGACCTCTGTCAGTGTTTCATCTGGTGAGTGGCACCACCGTCCATCCTGCTGTGCTCCTCAGGATCCCCGGCACCTGCATATACACCTCTTTACCCCACCCAAGATCCTGTTCATCATTAAGCCCTGCTAATTCTTAATTATGAAGACTCTTCTCTCTGCCTAGCCTACTAAATGGGCTCCTCACCTTCGCCCTTGGGCCCTCCACTCCCCTGTTGATACTGCCAGGGTGGTCTATCCCCAGTGCCAATCAGGTATTCCAGTCTCCCCATTGAAACCATCCACTGATACCCAGTGTTCTTAACACAACCTTCAAAACCCTGCATGTCAGGCCTCACCCCACTATGCAGCCCCATCTATCTCCATACCTCACCTCTCTCTGCGCTGAGTCACGTCCAATTTCTTTGCACTCTCTGCTTGTGGCTCGCTTCTTCCAGCACCGTCCTCTGGCTGAAATCCTCCCCTCCCTGCCCCATCCCCATCTTTGCTGGTTAACTCAGAGCTTCCTTCAGTCCACAGTGCCATAATCACCTCCCACAGAAAGCCTTCCATCATCTTCCCAACTGGGTCAGCTTCCTCTTAGAAGCTCGCACGAAGCCATGTGGCCATTCACTGTGGCATTACCACCGTGGCAAGTTTGTACTTTGGGTGTGGCTCTTTGATGCCTCTCTTTCTCATAAGACTTTTAGGCACATGAGGCCAGGCTCTGTCTTTTTGTTTCTTTTTTTTTTTTTCTTACCATTATCTTCAAATATTGGATGAATGAATGCAAGAATTCAGAACAATTGGAAGAAAGTGAGTCTGAGCTACTTAATCTGAATTACAGCATTTTATGAAGAAATTCAGTGCTATTGTTAACAAGCACAAGCATACCATTTAATGAGACAGGTTTGTATGGAGCTTCTTCTAAGCGCTCAGCATTACCACAACGCTAAGGACTAGGAGGGGAACTTTCTGGACGCAAGACAGAGTCACCTGATATAATTTAATGACCATTCATGGAGCACTCACCACACGCTACAGCAGAAAGAAGGAAACAAAAACTCATAAAACCGTAATTTCCAAAAGACAGCACATCACTCAAAGCCCAGATAAACCTTTACACAGATTTTAGTAAAGTTCAGATGCAAGAAAGATCAGCACAGACCAGAAGAACTGGAAAACAAGTTCACCCCTGAACTAGACCGTTAAGGGCAAGGAGAAAGGGTTAGGTATGGAGGAGCAGAAAGATGAGGCAGGGAGCTGGGCCAGCCACACCCGGGAGGGAACGGCCTTCGCACGGTGGGAGGGCTGCCCTGTCTGCTGGGGCACAGGAGGACGAGGTTGGGGACCTGGTGACAAAGTTCATTGAAGCGCATTTGCTCTTTATCGGAAGATCGTGGGAAACTGCTAACAGTTTGGGAAGGTAGTGGCGTAAGAGAAAGAGTTTTAGAAAGGTTGGTCTGGAACAGTGTGAAAAATGGACTGGTTGGCACCTGGAGTTTCTTAGCTGCGAACTGTCACCCCAGCATGGAGGCATTGTGCCAGGCTGGCCTCATTCACAGGGTTGTGTATCCAGGGGGCAGAGAAACTAAAGAAGCCACACGAGTGACCCACACTGCTGGCGGAGGCGGGGAGGGGGCGCTGTCTTCCTCATGGGCTTGGGGGTTGAGGGCCAGATCAATAATGCTGCCATTGTCCAGCTTCCAAGTGCTGAACCTGGGGCAAGCAAGCCTGGACACTGGGACCTGGGGCTTTCGGGGCGGACAGCCAGTGCACAGGGAAAGACCTACCCTCCTTTTCACAGAGAAAGGATTATTTATGCCTCATAATCCTGGACTGATTCAAAGCACAAAACATTCCAAACTCAAGCACTTTCTTCTTCTAGTCTTGGTATTGTTATGGATGGACAATTCTTGAGAAAGAAACCGCCAGACTCTCTAAAGAGTTGGAGTATTTTTTGTGAAGAAATTACCCCCTTTGATGAAGTTTCAGGGGCCCATCAATCCTTCAATTCAAATATGGAAAAAAATTAACTGGGGTTTGGAGTTGCAGAAGCACAAGAAATATCCAGTATAAATAATTGAGACTTTATTCCATTATTAATGAATACAATTTTTTGCGAGTCATGTGGGAGTGACATTGATCTAGCATGAGTGCTGTGTGGCAGTGTCCTCTTAGTTTGTTTCTAAAAGAAACCAATATACTACATTTAAGCATCTATGCCATTGAATATAGCGTTTGATTTTTATAACCTTGCCTACATTTTCATTTTTAGGTGAAGGCATATCTGAATCATCAGAAATTTACGTAAAGTCAAAAATTTGAGTTGAGAACTCCTTTTCTGATAAGTCTTAACGCTTTATAAATTCCCCATGGGGCTTTTGTTTCAAAGGGCAGTAGGCCTTAGGGGTATTGCAGGAGGTTCGTCCAATGACTACACTGTGCTCCTTAAATATGAGATAAGAGAGAAAAGCAACAAAAATGACTTTCTGATAGCAAAATAGACAATACACAAAGAGATCTGCTAAGATGTTGGTAGCAAAATGGAATTGTAAAAAAGAAAAATAACCCCATAGAAGATTTGGCAAACGGTATAAACGGGCAATTTACAAAATATAAAATCCAAGTATCCTCAAATAAACAAAGAAAGAAAGTCAACTCCTCCGGTAGCAAGAGAAATGCAAATTAAAATGAGATCCCATTTTTCACTGAACATCTGGCAAAAAGAGGACAATATACAGTGCTGTTGATGACACGGGAAACAAGCATTCTGGTAGATTGCTGAAGAGTGTCTTTTCTTTACAGAGAGTGTTTGACAATATCTGTTAAAACAGAAAATGCCCACACCCCCTTGAGCCAGCTGTCTCTTCAAGTCTTTTGCATATTTTTTAATTAGATTGTCTTCTTATTGTTAAATTGTAAGAGTTATTTATATATCTGCACACAAGTTCTTAGCTATGTATATTGTAAAATATTTTCTTAAAGTCAATAGTTTGAGTTTTCATTTTCTTAATGGTTTTTGTTGAAGAGGAAAATTTTTTAACTTTGATGGTAAAGCTCAACTTTTCCATTGTTTATTCTATGCCTAGTGCTTTTTGTGTCCTAGTCAAGCAATCCTTGCGACCCCAAGCTGGCCAAGATTTCCTCCTGTGTTTTCTTTTAGACATTTTAAGTTTGACATTCAGGTTTACGATCTATTTCATTTTAATTTTTGTATATGTTGCAAGATAAGGGTAGAGGTTCCTTTTTCCCACATGATATCCAGTTGTTCCAGCCCCATTTCTTGAAAGAACTATCTTTTCTCCATTGGATTTCATGTACTGCATGACCTATTTTTTTTAAAAAAACTATACATATATATAAGCATAGAGGAAAATATAGAAAGATACATATCAAATTAACATTGATTGTCTTTATGAAAGTTGGATTAAAGGGGAAATGAAGGGCTATTAATATCTTTTTCCTTATACACTTCTTTAGTGACTGCTCAACTTGTGTATTTCAAAAGAAAAGAAAAGTTATGTATTATCATCTGAAATAAAAATAATACAGAATTGGAAGGGATTTCTGCTAAAGTGCATAGGATCATTCCAGTACTGCAGAAACAACGTGATAGGGCCTGGGTAGAGAGTGGCACTGGGTGGGAGGAGGTGACAGAGACAAGAGAGGCTTGGAGGGCAGGAACGGTGGACTTGGTGACTTACTGAATGTGGAAGAGGAAGAGGAGGAAGAGGAAAGCAGAAACAGCTCCAAGTTTTGAGCCTGGAAAAATGACGGTGCCTAGGAAACTAGGCTGAGGAGCTGATTTCATAGAATGAAATGATGCATTTAGCTGAATTTGAGGGACCACAGGATATCTGAGTAGGACTATTCATCCAGCAGTTATCTTTAATTTGTTGAAGATAAATTAATCACTTAGTCTAGAATAACTAAGTATCTCCAAGTGTCCTTAAGACATATTTATTACTTCTACTTTTTTTTTGATGAGGAAGATTGGTCCTGAGCTAACATCTGTTTTCAATCTTCCTCTTTTTGCTTGAGGAAGATTGTCCCTGAGCTAACATCTGTGCCACTCTGCCTCTATTTTGTATGTGGGATGCCGCCATATTGTGGCTTGACGAGCAGCGTGTAGGTGTGCGCTCAGGATCCAAACCCACAGACTCCAGGCTGCCAAAGCAGACAGTGCAAACTTAACCACAACACCAATGGGCCAGCCCCATTTAAACATTTTTTGAGCACCCACCATGGGCAGGCACCATGCTTCTGGGCCAGGCACACCGTACTGGGCACAAGGAGAAGGTATGGAGATGGACACAGTGTGACCTGCCCTTAAGAATATGCTAAGTTGGGGAGAGAGATTGGTGCATGTCTCAGTCTGCTCCAGCTGCAGTAACAAAATACCTGACACGGTTCTCACATTTCTGGAGGTTGGGAAGTGCAAGATGAAGATGCGGCAGATACAGTTCTTGGTGAGGGCTGCTTCCCGGCTTACAGACGGCCCCCTTCTCGCTGGTCTTCTCACGGCTGAGAGAGAGTGGGAGCGACCTCTGGGGTCTCTTCCTCTTCTTACGCAGGCACTAACCCCCCAGGAGGGCTCCACCCTCATGGCTTCATCCCACCCTAGTCACCCCCTAAAGGCCTCACCTCCTAATACCGTCAAATCGGGGGTGAGGGCTTCAGCATCTGAATCTGGGGGAACACAGACATTCAGGCCATACAGTACACAATTAGCTGTAACCACCATTAACTAATGGATACGATTGGTTCGGAAACCTCAGATAAAATGCCTCTATTGAAATGGTACTTCTCAAGTATTTAAGCACGCTTGGAAATAGTTCC
This sequence comes from Equus quagga, assembly GCF_021613505.1. NCBI lineage: Eukaryota > Metazoa > Chordata > Mammalia > Perissodactyla > Equidae > Equus > Equus quagga. The sequence goes on along the minus strand of NC_060281.1, from coordinate 58,701,913 downwards.
CCTAATTACTTCAGGGCTCTTCCCAAGTCGTGTTTACTCTATTAATTTATTTCACAAACCCTTTCTTAGCAAATAATGCAAACAGACCCAGCGATACTTAGCAAGAATAAGTGCAATCTAAATTAAAGTAAGCTTCCTGCAGTGATCTTTGTTTGCGCATTTTCAGATAAGGCGACAGAGAGTTAACAGGTCTGTGAGAGTGTATCTGTGAATACAGAATAACCAGAGAACTAACTATCCTTGATTTTCTTGAAAAAAAATTAACGGGAATGTCCCAATTTGTGGAGAAAAAGTTTAGGCTCCTTAGAAGAAAATAATCAATGAGAAAATCATTAACACCGATTGAGGGTTGACTACGAGCCAGACACTATGCTGAGATAGACTTCATATGGTGTCTCGTACAATCATCACAAAATTCTGAGGGTTTGTTACAATGCCCACTTTACACACGAGGGCACCAAGGCTCAGAGAGGTTAAGTAACTTGCCCAAGGTCACCTACCTATTAAATGAAAGAGTAGAGACCGGAACTCATGTCTGTCTTACTTCCTAGCTCATGCTCTTAGTCAAATAAATAAGAACATAAATAATAGCTATCACTTATTGAGCGCATACTATATGCCAAGAGCTGTGCTAAGAATCTCTTAATATGCAAGTCATCACCGTCTGCAGAGTCCCCTGACGTGAGCCCACCCGAGCCTCTCCCTGAGAGCTGAGGAAGACAGCACGAGAGGGAGCACACAAGAACAAGGAAAATACGCGGAAATAAATCCCGGATTCGATTAGGTTATGGGACTTGGGGTAATTTTCATCTTAGTTGTTATTTTAATAATGCATTTTTCCATAAAGCAACATTTTGTTACAGGAAAGAGTAGGAGTTTGTCTAGCACCCATCCCACAAACTATCAGATGAGTGATCATGGGCAAAAAGCCCCCAACCTCTCTGACCTCAGCTTCTTCATCTGTAAAATGGCACAACAAAAACACTTCCACCACCTCCCTTTTGGAGGGATTATAAAAATCAAGTGAAAATATGTCTGCAAAATCACTTTATACATTTTTTTTGAAACTATACGTGTAGGCCGAAGGTCCAAAATGGATTAATGACACTGTGATATTTACGTGAGTTTGATCACTTGGATGCTATAAACACCACGTAAAAAAAGCAGGCGTTAATAATTAAAACAGCTTGGTGCTGGCATATGCATACACAGATGGAGCAATAGAGAGACTAGAAATAGACCACCCACATATGGGAATTTGGTGTAAGATAAAGTGAATTTCAAATCACTGGGGGAATGAGACATTTCAATGAGTATGTCAGAACAACTGGGCAGCCAAATGGAAAATAGTAAGTTTGATGCTTATTTTATCACATATCCTAACCTAATTTCCAGATGTTTCAAAGATTTCAATATAAACATAATCAAACTGTAAATTCCTAGAAGATACCACAGAAGAATTTATTTATTTTTGGAAATGAATATCTTTCCAGATAAAACACAAAGGTACAGAAGCCATAAAAGAAAAGATTTCTAAATTTAACTATATGAAAATTAAAAATTCCTACAAAGGAAAAAAAAATGCCACAAACAAAAATCAAAAGGCAGATGACAAACTGGGAGAGAATATGGCAAGAAATATGACAGGCAAGGGGCTAAATCCCTTAGTAATTAGTGAAATAACAAAGCTTTAATGAGTCACTATTATGTGCCAGGCACCATTCTAAGCTTTTGGGAATTCAAAACAATTAAAAATCCCTGCCTCGTGGAGCTCATATCCTGTTGGGAGAGACATAAAGGAATCTTGGATGTTAGCAGGAAAACAATAAAACCTGGGCAAAGAACACAAATAGTTTACACAGCTGATAATACAAATGGCTTGTAAACATATGAAAAAGTGTCCACATGAAAAGGCTGCCATAACAAAGTACCACAGACCAGGGCCTTCAACAGACATTTATTTCTCACAGTTCTGAAGGCTGGAAGTCTGAGATCAAGGTATGGGCAGGGTTGGTTTCTTCTGAGGCCTCTCTCCTGGGCTTGTAGATGGTCCACTTGTTGCTACGTCCTCACATCGTCTTCTCTCTGTGTGTCTGTCCTAGTCTCCTCCTTTGATAAGGACACTGGTCATATTGAAAAAGGACCCACCCGAATGACCTTACTTTAACTTTAACCTCTTTAAAGGCTGTATCCAAATATAGTCACATTCTGGGATACTGGCGTTAGGACTTCAACATAGGAATTTTACGGGGAAAACATTCAATCCATATGACACACAGGATGGTAGTTTGTTAATTTCCACTGCTCTATAGTATCATATTGTGTGAACAGACAAAAATATGTTCTTCTATTCTACTATCAACAGATACTTTGATTTTTTCCAATTTATTTGTTAGTAGAAATGATCCCGCCACATGCCCTTTGGCACCCTTGAACATGCAAGATATTTGCATCTTCATATTTACTAAGTTAATGACGATTTTTCCCCAAGTGGTTGCACTAATTTACTCTCCCACCAGCAGCATATCAGAGTTCTCATTGCTCCACATTGTTGCCAATATTTGGTATTGTCAGACTTTCTAGATTTGCTAATCTAGTGGGTGTGAAATGTTATCTTTTGTGCCTCTAATCAGCATTTCCCAGATTACCAACAAGGTTGAGGATCTCTTCATGTGTTTATGAAATGCTTTTTTATTTCTTTTGTCCATTTATCCATTGGGTTGTTCACGTTTTCCTTTTTGCTCTGTCAAAGTTCTTTATATATTGGCACTGCAAATATTTTCTACCAGCGGTGGCTTGTCTTTTTACTTTGTCTTGCCAATCTCTATAAGTCTTGGCTGCTACTCTTTTGCCCATCTCTTCTTTGTGTTTCTCTCAGGTCCTGTTCTCTCCTTGTTCTACATACTTTCCCTGGCTGATCAGTCCAGTGAATGAACTTTTCACCTGCGCGTGCTCCTGAATCCTAAATGTATATCTTCAAAATAGCTTTGCTGAACATCTTAAAGTTTGCTGAACTCTCCATGCTCTCTTCTTCTAACTTGTGACCTTTGTAAATGCTCGCCACTCAGTGGAATATCACCTCCTACCCCTCACCTCTACCTCCCCGGGTACCTTTTATCACTAACTCCTACAACCTTCAAGTCTCAGGTCTCAGGATTCAGCTTAAGGGACTTCTCACTGTGTTCCCACAGTGCTGTATAATTGTCCTACCATAGCACTCAGCACGCTGTATTGTTATTACCTTTTTACTTGGCTGTCTGCTGGACCAGACTATGAATCCTCATGGCATTGTACCTAGTGCCATGTCGTACATAGTAGACAAGCAATAAATACTTGTTGAATTAATTAATTAATTTTCATGGGCTAAAAATTATTATGCTCACCAATACAACTGACACATACATATGCCAATCATTTCTATTATTAAAATATATACGCAAATTCTACACACTAATCATCAAAATAAAGTTAAAATAACTTCTGAACCCTGGTCCCCCAAAATAAATATTTTATAAACATGCAAAACAATAGTTAAGATTCATTAACAGCCCCTGTTCAGCCAAGACCACAATGCTGTGAAGGGAAAATCCAGACAGAGGTTTCCAGAGTCCCCTCAGGATTTCATCATGGACCTCCGTCCCTCCCCAACATTGACGACACACACTCCGTTTCCTCCAGAAAGAAATGAGAAGTGGGAAGAATTGTCTAACCTGGTCACACCTGGGAAGGTGGGAGCTCTTGACACACCTAAGAAGAAACTAAACTAATTAAAGCATGACGATACTCCTTGGCAATGATTCAGTGGGACGCTCTCCCTGAAGTCACTTGTTTGGTATTGCAATGTGTGTAGTCAAAGTCAGAAATGTTGGCCTTGCGCTGAATGAACAGCTGTAGAGCCAGAAAAGGGTTGGCGATGGGGCATTTTAATGAGTGAGCAGACTTGTCCTTTGACTTCATTTTCTGGTCAAAATGTTGTAAGCCAAACAGATTTGCTATCTTGTTTCCTTTTCCTCTGAGATAAATCTTTCCAAGCGACCCTCTCTTAACTGGGTGTCCATCAGTAACTTCTAAGTTTCTCTAATGCAAGGTTTCTCAACCTCTGCACCATGAGCATTTTGATCCAGATAATCCTTTGCTGTAGGGGCTGTCCTGTGCGTTGTAAGACGTTTAGCAGTGTCTCTGGCATCTACCCACTAGATGCTAGTAGCACCCCCCAAGTTGTGACCACCAAGAATATCTCCAGACATCATCTCTGGGATCTAGAGCCTAGAGAGATCTTTGGGTTTCTTGACACTGAATAAGATTGCTTTGTCTTTAGTCCCTTCTCACAGAGGGGAAAAATAAAGAAAGAAATTATTTTTAGCCCCTTAGATATCCTGGGGAAAAATAATAAATAAGAGGGATAAGCCTATTATGTTGAATGTTTGGAAATGATTCTCTTCTCATAAACTCAGCCTTGGTTCCCGCTTATCATTTTACAGTCTTACTCAGAAATAGAGAGTGATTCCCACTAACAGAAAGTTCACATTCCTAAGCCACACGTTCAAGGACCTCCACAATCTAGGTCTGGAAAATTGGGGAGAATTATGCCAACCGGAGAAAGAGGTTGGACAGTCCAGGTGGGCAGAATGGCACTGGCAAAGATGTGGTGGTGAAAAGGGGAAAGGAAGGTTCCACAGGTGCACAGACCTTTGTGGTTGGAGAAGAGAGTTTCTACACAGGTCTATCCACAGCTCTACCATAGACCAGGTCACACCGCCTTGGGGAAGCCTTCCTTGATCTCACCAACCCACTTGCCTAGGCCTGCCTCTGAATTCCTGCCAACCTGTGTTTCTACCGCTGTCATAGTTAATTTGCACTGCTTTGTATTGCTAATCATTTTCATTTTTGTATTGTATTCATAATGTATTATCCCAATTCAATGGTGAATTCCTAAAGGACAGTGACAGTATCTAGTGCAAACACATACACAGAACAGGTGCCTGAGAAGTTTAGATTAGACAGTTGATTCCTTGGAAAACAGGGAGGGAGCATCCAAATAAATAGTTGCGTTATGGTCACCTCTGGAATGAAAAACGCTGGTTAGACTTCGTCATAAGTCACCCATGCTGATTGACAGCGGAGGAAATAACATAGAGGTTTATTACTCAAAACTTAATTTAAAATCCATTCCATCAATCTGATTATTTTAACACAGTCTGGTGGTATTGGAGTATTTTTCACACTAAATGAAAAAAAATCCTTTTTCCTCCGTAGAAGGCGGGACCAAGCAAATGCCTGCAGCTGGTCCCAGGCGTCTTACCGCCTTCAACTGGCCCGGAAGGGTCCCCCTCGGGTGAAGCCAGCTCATTCCTCCAGGCGCCGGTCAGTCATCCTCCCACACAGAGCAGCACATGTGTCTGGATTGCAATCTTGCAACGACCTTTGGAATTGCCTTTTTACTCGATGAAGGCTGCTGTAAAGCAAGAAAAGCTGATTGTAAATGCTGTGTGAGGGACCTAGGCCACGTTCATCTTCACAAAAGACCTATCACGTTGTTAACAAACATGAAACAATTGCTGCACGTCGTCGACATCCTGAAGCAAGGAGCTCGTCTAAACTGACATCAGTGCAATGAGGCGGCGGGAGGTGCCCGAGATGACACGAACTCCGCCCGCGTCAGCATCTATTCGGCGCCTGCCTGTGAACGCACTAGGGCCTCCCAATCTCCTGACCTGCGGGTTGAACTCCTTCCCCCAGGACAGTCTCTCTTCACAACGACGGTGCCTGGAGACGTCTGAGAGTGAGCCAGTCTCCCTTTCGAATATATTGGTGCTTTTCTAAAGTAAATAAGTATAACTGTTTACTTTGTCAAACAATTAACTAAAAATAGCCAAGGTAGGTGAAAGAGTGATAGAAAGAAAGAATGAAGAGTTTTAAGGAAAAGCTGTTGAAAACTTTAGGTGGACAATTACATTCATCCTTCCACTAATTTGGTTTTATGCGAAAAACAGACTTGAGGCATTTTACAATAAGTGATGTGTGAACTCTAAAAATATTTAAAGAAGGTAACTGAAAGAACATGAGACGTGACATGGAAAGAGAGCGAAAATCCTATCAGAAGACGCAGGTGGAAGGAAGCATCTCGGTCCATTCAGGTCGCTGTGACAGAACACCACAGACTGGGGCTGATAAAGAAAAGACATTTCTTTCTCACAGTTCTGGGGGCTGGGAGCAGATTCGGTGTCTGGCGAGGCCCGCTTCCTGGTTCTCAGAAGGCCATCTTCTCACTGTGTCCTCCCATGGTAAAAAGGGCAAGAGGGCTAGGTGGGGTCTCATTCATAAGGACTCTAATCCCATTCCTGCGGGCTCCACCCTCATGACTTAACCACCTCCCAAAGGCCCCACCTCCTAACGCCGTCACATTAGGCTTAGCAGTCGTCACTGTATGAATTTTAGGGGACACAAACATTCAGTCTAAGCAGGAAGCTATAACTAAGCACAAACCTTAGCTCCATGACGCCAAACAATCAGGGCACAGAGGGAGAGCTGATGAGCCCGTCAGAGGTTCCTAACCATGGCTGTGCCTCAGATTCACAGAGGGAGAAAGCATTTTAAAAATACAGTTACCTGACCCTACCCAAACTTACTGAACCAGAGTCTCCAGGCTTTAATCCCAGCTGTCTCTCTAATGAAAGGAAACTTCAAGAAAGACCACCTTTCTCTATGCTCTGAAACGAATTCATGACATCTGATTTCTATAAAGGCCACTGGACAGTGAAATGCACCATGTTCAATAGCAATGTTTATCACACGGCTGTTCCTCATGTTGACCTTCAATAAAGGTTGAGGACATCAGGCCACACCACAGCCTGTGAAAGAACTTTCTCCTCTGGAGGCAGCCTTGTGCTCATCCCCGCTGACCCGGCACAGGGACTACAGGAAAGGAAAGGGTGGACGGCACATACTTTGGGCTTCTCCTCCGAGGCTTGTGGTGAGGGGTAAATGAGTACAGCCATGCACACAGTAGGTGCCCAACAAATGTCAGCAATTGTTATCATTATTCTCAAAGATCAGTGTTCTTACTGGACTTTGGCAGGAGCTGAACATTTGAGATAACCAGAAACAACAGTGAAAACAACACGTGCACAGAGCAAGGTCTTCAGCGCTCAGCGTACCTGAATCTTCACCACCCTGTGGGTACATACTATCATATACCCGTTTTACAAATGAAAAGACCCAGGAACAGATGTGTTAAACGTTGCCTGTGGTATGTGGCAGAAGTGAGTGTCCAGCTCCAGGCTGTCTGACTCCAGACTCCAGGCTCTCGAGGACGAACGCAGGTCGCTGGTTGAGAGGGGAACCCCATGTTCCAGGTACTCAGAGGGAGGTTTCCACGTTACAGTTTTGTTATGAGAATTGAAGCCTGAGTCACATCCTATCTCATCACAGAGCCTTGCCCACAAGATGCCCTGTATGTAGGGTCACAACTCTTCTCAAAAAGCAACTTTGAATGAAGTCAAATGCCAAACACACACACACACGTTTTGCTCTGACCTCAGCCAGGAAGACTTTGGGAACCGCATTTGCACCTACGATGGACGACCCACCAGGAAAACTCAGCTAATTCCCGGGAAATGAGTCACCCGATAGTCTCATCAACTTCCCCTGTGTTCTTTTCGGAACTTTTCTCAACTCTCTCAAAAGGGAAGTCATTTCTTTTAAAGTCTCATATTCAAGTGAGTGTAAAGGTTGAGAACGAGGTATGATACAGATGTCGTAAACTCCCGTCCGCACGCACAGTAAGTGTCGATGAGCTCACCGTGGAGGTGACACGGCATCTCTGGGTGGGTCCCTGCTCTGCCGTCGGAGCAGCCAATTCCTGGTCATTCCTGAAATAGCACCCAGACAGCAGCGCGGGGGCAGGTTTTGTTGGTGGCCATGCCCACCACCTGGAGACGAGCAGGTGCCTGGGTGGCTTTTGTTCACACTCACAAGGACCCGTCAGTCAGAGAGCTGACATTGTCTACACGCCCTCCTTGGTAGACAGGTTATCACTTCGGAGAAGGATGATGTTTCTAAGACCTTAATAAGGTGAGATCTGAAAGCATTTGAAACTCTGGGACTCTCCCGGCAGCTGCTGGACACCAAACTCGGAGAGCCTTTGGAAGAAGCGGGGCTGCCCCTGCAGCCCTTGAAGCCAAAGCGGCCTCTCCCCACCCCCTCCAGCTCCGGGAAGAAGCAGGAGCCCCAGACAGAAAGGGGCAGAGGGAAAACGTGGAGAGAGGAGTCAGGAAGGGAGCTTCGGACAGACCCCGATGGGCCAGGAAGGGAGAGAAAGGTTAAAACTGAGCGCAGCATTGGATTTAGAAATAACTTTAGGAATAATTGAAAAGCAAGGCTCGAATGCCATCTTGGGGTGTGAGATGACAGCCAAAGTCCCTTTTAAATCTCTATTTATAAATGAGTTTAATTAAAATGGCTTTGACAGCAACAATGCCCTCAGCAGTCATACTAATGGCTAGAAAGTCTAGCACTGAAATCCGTCCTTTAAAATGAGCAGATTTCCTCTGATCCTAAAATGTTTTGATTACTAGGCCTAGAAAGCACCAAGGAACACATCTTCTTATGAAAACCAGATGCAAATTCTGTGACACAAGCGGTTCATCGGTGCTGACAGAAACTCTGTAGCCAGACAGTCATCGGCTGATGTTACCCGTGAGGAGGACCCCAGAGCACTTAGGGAGAAATGATCACTAGGAGCCGGCACGGAGCAAGTCACGTCAGACTGTTTTAATAAAGAAAAGCTTACTTGTCATGTAATTATTTTTAAATCATTTTCCTTTTTCAGTTTATAAAAGTAGTGTCTGTTCATTATTTTTTTAAAGCACTAAAATTATAAATAAAATAGAAGGTCATTGCCATGATCCCAGCCCTCAGAGAGGACCACCATTAACTGTTTGATATATATTTATCCACATTTTTCTTTTCATTTATGCTATTTTACAAAAGCAGGATGTATACAGACATAGTCTGATTCTTAGTGATTCATGTTACTGGAAAGTTGACTTCCAAAAATAAATTAATTTTTAAAGTACTTTCAGTTAGCTTTGATGTTCACATATGCCTGCCTCAATTTTCTTGAAACTGAGCATTGTCTAGGAAAACTGAATATCATCGCTCTGATGGTGAGCTAATATTGCTGTTCTCACGTGCAAAACATAGAAAGCATGAAGCGCTAAACGATCTCACAGGTATCTGTGTAGTTAACAAAAATGACCACACTGTTAACCAATTACTGAGTCCACACTAACTTCCAGGTACTACAATAAACATTTTATATACGTTAATTCTTAAGAACAACTCTGTGCGGAAGGTAGTAATATCCTGTTCCAGGTGGAGAAAACAAGGCTCAGATAAATTAAGTAACGCTCCCCATGTTGTGCAGCAAGCAGTTACAGCACCTCCTGTTCAAACCTATTCCAACCCAAATCAGTACCTGTTCCGTTCTGCTACTTGTCATGCAGGTAATCAGCTTATAGTTATGAAAATACACAGATAAATAAATCAACATGCTCAAAATTGTTTTGTGACTGGACCTTGTATGTTGTGGAATTATTAGTGGATGTAATGAGTTTGGAGTGCACCCTCTGGCACTTATCACCAATGTGCCCTTGAGCAAATCTTTTAACCGACACTCGGCTACACAGTGAAGACACTATCCACAACAGTACGGGATTGCAGGGCTAAAGTGAGGAAGAAAGCGGTGCACGTGAAAATTCTCCTTATAAACTGTGAAGAGCTATTTAATATTATTATTTACGGATATATTTATGTGGCAATCATAAGTTTGATCACAATAGGCTTGATAACTTTACCTTTATAATAATTCCATCAGAATAAAAACAAATGCAGAATTTTTTTAACTAAATGAAAATCGTAGGATTCTTTTAGCGATATTGAAAGTCAGGGGCACATCCCTTGAGACCATGTCTGCCCTCTCTCCCAGGATTCTCAGTTGCGTCCCCAGACTTATTCCCTCTTTTTCCCCTTTACCCAGGACAGCAGCATCTGGAGCTGTGGCCTCTCCAACCTTGTTGCTTCCCAGCCATGCTTTTTTCTATTCTGATATTAAAATATTAAAAGAATTTTTATTTTATCAATGTAATACATGTGTCTATCTTAAAAATCAAATGCTCAATTTAAAAAGAAAAACATGATGAAAAATGAGTCTCCTCCCTAACTCCGGAGTTTTGCTTTCTGAAGATGACCATTTTCAATTCCTTTCCCTCTTTCTTCCAGTATTTACTCTGACTTTTCAAAGTAATATGCTTATTCTGCAGTTTGTTGATTAATCCATTCTAGTCTATTACTGACTTCTTATTATGAAGATTCAGATACAGTTTTCATAAACTATCTCTGCTCCTCCGCTTTCCTCATCTTCCAAGTAGAGTTACGTAAAAATTCTTAGTTGTGTGTTTTTGAGTAAGTATGAACATTATTAAGACAGTTTAATATCGTTCACTGCTTGAAAAAAGGATAAACTATGACCACTATTTCCTCTCTTGTAAAAAGAAATAGAAGATAGCAAACAATAGAGAAAACCAATGAAACCAAAAGCCTGTTCTTTAAGAAGACCAATCAATCGATAAAACTCTAAATACACCGACCAAGAAGACACATAATACCAATATCAGGAATGAAAGAGGAAATATCACCATAGATCCTACAAGTATTAAAAAACTAATAAGGAAAGAGTATGAACAATGATATGCCAATAAATTTGACAAACTAGAGGTCATATTCCTTAAAAGAAACAGATTACCGAAACTGGCACATGAAGAAATAAAAGGTATGAATAGGCTTATATCTACTAAAAATATGGAACTGAAATTAAAAACCTTCACACAAATAAACATCCAGGTCTAGATGGCTTTTCTGGCAAATTCTATCAAATATTTAAGGAAGAGATAATGCCAATCCCACGCACATACTTTCAGGAAATAGAGGAGAAGGAACGATTCCGCCTCATTTTAAGAGGCCAGCATTACTCTGGTACTAAAAAGAAAGACATTATAAGAAAATAAAACTATAACTAATATTCTTCATGAACATGGAAGCAAAAATCCTTAACAAAATATTGGAAAAACAAGCTAAACAATACTTTAAAAGGATAATACATCATGATCTGGTGGGATTTATCCAGGAATTTAAGGTTATTGTTAACATTTGAAAACCAATCAGTGTAGTTCACCATATTAATAGAATAAAAGACATAAACCATGTGATCATCTCAAAAGAGGCAGAAAAAGCATTTGACAAAACTTAACACTCATTCATGATAAAAACTCTCAGCAAAAAGGAAAATTCTTCAATCTGATAAAGGGCACCTACAAAAACTTTGAGTTAGCATCATACTCAGTGGTGAAAGACCACTCTCCCACTAAGATCAGGAACAGAGCAAAATTATTCACTCTCACCATTCCTATTCAACACTGAACTGGAAGTCATACCCAGTGCAATAAGTCAAGAAAAAGAAATATAAACCATACAGGTTAGAAAAGAAAGAGAAAAACTATTAATTTGTAGACATGCTTGTCTACATAGACAATCCTAAGGGAAATGTGAAAAAGCCACTAGAATTACCAGCACTAATAAATATATTTAGCAAACGTTGTAAGATTCAGAGCTAATATTTTAAAAAAATAATATTACTAACAATAATATGTCTGAAAAAAATAAAGAGAACAATCTCATTTGCAATAGCATCAAAAACAATAAAATACTTTGGAATAAGTTTAACCAAGGAGGTGAAAGATCTGTACGCTGAAAACTATAAGACAGTGATGAAACAAATTAAAGAAGACATATATAAATGGAAAGATATCCCATATTCTGGATAAGAAGAGTTAATATTATTAAAATGTCCATACTACCCAAAGCCATCTATAGACTCTATGGCAATCTCTATCAAACTTCCAATGGTATTTTTCACAGAAATAGGAAAAAAAATCCTAAAATTCCTATGGAACCACAAAAGACCCCAAATGGCCAAAGCAATCTTGAGAAAGAACAAAGCTAGAGGCATCACAGTTCCCGATTTCAAACTATATTACAAACCTGTAGTAATCAAAACAGTATGTTACTGGCATAAAAACAGACACACAAACCAATGGAACGAATAGAAGCCCAGAAATAAACCCATGCATATATGGTTGACTAACATCTGAAAACCCAATGGAAAAAGGATAATCTCTTCAATAAATGGTGCTGGGGAAACTGGATATCGTCATGCAAAAGAAAGAAATTGGACCCCTATCTTACACCACTCACATCCTAGGGTAAGAGGAACAACTCTGGCTTCCAGTATTCTAGGTAGAAGGCAAGGGAAGCAGGATGGTGGGGGTCTCATCATCACTCTTTCAAACATTCACTTAATGTTTCTATTTTAAGCCCAAATCTCTTCCTTGGCTTCCACTGTGTCCTGTATCCCTGAGTCCGAAACCCCTCAAATCCAGAGTTTGAAGAAAATGATTCTTCATCTGAAAAAGAATAATGGGAATAAGATTGTCACCTGGGTGAGCAGAGTGGCGATAGGTATCATGGGGGAGGGGGGCCTGTCAAACTCCATTCACAGATGAATCATTCTATTCCCCTCCCCCTTTATCTCTGTCTTCTGTTGAGCAGAAATTTGGGTCAAGGTGGGATAAATTGGATCAAGAATTGCTGTCATTTGGGAAAAGTTCTCTAAGATAAGTCATGAGCTGAGTGAAATGTGCTTTTGCAGGATAAGTGAAATGCTAAGAAGGGAAAAAAGCCACGTGGAGCCAAGTAAAGGAAGCCCAAAGGTGGAGAGCCCAAAGGCAGAGAGCAGGGGTCCTTAGGAAGGCTAACTTAGCTGGAATAAAGTGTATGGGGCAAAAAAAATCAGGCATTCAACATAGAGAATGTGATTTGTATCAAGAATTTGTCGATCTCACTACAGCCTCTTTCCACCATAGCAAACAGGTGAACTGGAGAAGATAAGCTTTCACGGACTTGTGTGTCCAAAGGAGAAGGTGGCTTTTGCTTGGAGCAAGAACAGCACTAAAAGGATAAAATGGAAAAGGAGCTGTTGGGGTACTGCTCCTGCTCCCAAACTTTGGTCCATTTGCTCCCCAGGAGTAAAACCAGACCTTGCAGAAGTTCTGTGTGGGCGAGGAGCTGAGGAAAACGTAAGCGGAGACTAAAAACTCTCTTAGTCGCGTCCTCACCCCTCCTCCTCTAATCCCTCATCTTCTCCTAATTCTGCTTCCCTCTGAAAGGCGAAAGTCAAGTCTTGACTTTAGGGATTGTTTTCAGAGGATCTCTGCCCCCAGGGCTCCTTCACTCTCTCCCCCTGAGCTCACTGGAGCTGACACAGGCTGGGCCCCAGCCCCTCCCTGAGGGACAGCTGATGCCTCAGGGAGAGCAAGCTCAGAGGCCAGATCAACAAGACGATTGAGGAACCAACCTCTTCAAAAGAAAAACAATATACAGGGTTGAAGATTCCACCAGAATATTAAGACACAGAAGCAAGAATTTAAAACTAACCTAATGCACATACTTTAAAAATATATATATATTTCAACATGAAACAGAAAAGAAAGTATGCAAAATCATCAAAATATAAATAATAGGTTCAAGAATATAATATTTGAAATAAAGAACCCTCTAGAAGGCATAAAAGGCAAAGGAACAATTAACAAGGAATAAATTAATATTTTGAAAGACCAGATTGACCACTTCTCCCAGAAAGAAGAAGAAAAGTTAAAGAAACAGAAAATAAGAAGAAAGCTAGGTGATATGCAGGTTAGAAGAAGTAAATCTAACATATAATAAAATAATAAAAGTTCCAGAAAGAGAAAATAATAAAAGTGGGGAAGAGAAATAATTTCAAAAAATAATAGATTAAATCTCCCTGAATTAAAAGAGATTAGAAACTTCAGATTTGAAGGGCCCTGGGCTAGCAAAAAAACAAAAGAGATACCAGGTAAAACACACACCTAGATATGTTATTACAAAAATTAAGAATTCCAAAAAGATGATTTAAAATGTTTCCAGGAAAAAAAAAGCTGATTCAGATTGAAATCATATTTTCCAACAGCAACAATGGATGCAATGATTCAATAGAATTATATTTTTTTTAAGTATTGAAGGAAAAGAACTTTAAACCTGAAATTTTGTGACCAACTGAACTGCCATCCAAATATATAGACATAATTTTTTAAAAATTTCTCAGGCATACATGCCCTTAGATGTTTCACCACAAAGACTCATCAAAATTAGTTTTAGATAAAGTACCTGAAAAAGAAGAAAGACATTTGTTGCATCAGGAGATGATGCAAGAGGTACATAAAGCAGAGGAGACCAAATAGCTTGGAAGAGTTTGAGCTGTCTTAAAAAAAAGTAGCTACGACTAAAGAAAAAGAGAAAGATACCAATAATTACCCATATTAAAAGTATAGATAATAACTACATAATAGGGATTGGAAGAGGTTAGGGAGAGACCAAGGATGAAGATTCTTGTCTTACTGGGAGGGATATTGATAAGAATTTTTGTCAAAAGAAAGAAAAGATTGAAAAGAAACATAGGAAACTTGGGACAAAGAAGGTAGAAATAGGTCCAAATATATCAATAATTAAAATGAATGCATTTGAATGAAACTCACTGCACAAATGATTAACAGATTGAATATTTTAAATCCAGGTATGTGCTATTTATAAGACATTCATTAAGAATGAGGACATGCAAAGGTTGAAAGCAAAAGGATGGAAAATGGCATGTTAGGCAAATATGAACCAAAAGAAAGCAAGGTAGCATATTCGTATCATTTAAACTAGACTTTAAGACAACAAGCACTATTAGGGATCAAGAGGGTTACCATAAAGTAATAAAAGTTTTAATTCATCAAGAAGAGAGCAACTTTAAATATAAATGCACATAAAACAGCCTCAAATAGAGCCAGCCCTGATGACGCAGCAGTTAAAATTTGGCACACTCCACTTTGGCGGCCCAGGTTCGGTTCCCAGGAGCAGAAGCCCACCACCCATCTGTCAATAGCCATGCTGTGACAGCAGCTCACACAGAAGAACCAGAAGGACTTGCAACTATATACAACCTTGCACTGCGGCTTTGGAGGGCAAAAGGGAAGAAAAAAGGAGGAAGATTGGCAACAGATGTAAGCTTAGCAGGAATCTTCCCCTGCAAAAAATAAATAATAATAATAAAGCTCTACACTCTTTAAAAAAATAGCCTCAAATATATTAGGTAAAATTTTATAGAACAAGGGTGAATTTAGACTGGCTTTTTTTAGTTATTGATAGAGTAATATGACCAAAAGATCAGCAAGGATGTAGAAAATATGACCCAATCTATGACATTTATGACTCATTCAAATAACATCTAATTTAGAGTTCTTCCAAATAGTAGAGAACATATACCTTTCTCAAGCACATGTGAAATGTGTGCAAAAACTTGAACATCTACTACGCCATTAAAAAAATCTCAATAAATTTCAAACTTAGGTATAAAACAGACTGGGTACCCTGACCACAATGAAGTTAAATTAGAAGTTAAAAACATACATTAAAAATGCCCACATATTTAGCAGTATTGCTAAATAACTCATGGATTAAAGGGGAAATATCAAAATGAAAATCTTTTAAATATCTAAAACTGAATGACAATAAAAAGACCACATATCAAAACTTCTGGGATACAGCCAATGTGTACTCTGAGGGAAATTTATAGCTACATACCTATACTAAATGGAAGAAAATCTCAAAATTAGTGAGCTAAGTGTTATTCTTAAGAAGTTCAGCAGGGGAGACCTCTGAATGGCCTCAGCACGGCCAGCCCCATGGCCAAGTGGTTAAGTTCGTGCGCTCCACTTCAGCAGCCCAGGATTTTGCCAGTTCAGATCCTGGACGCGGACATGGCACTGCTCATCAAGCCATGCTGAAGTGGCGTCCCACATGCAACAACTAGAAGGACCCACAACTAAAAATACATAACAATGTACCGGGGGGGCTTTGGGGGAGGAAAAGGAAAAAAATAAAATCTTAAAAAAAAAAAAAAAAGAAGACAAAAGTTAAAATAAACAATATTATGAATGAAAGGGAGGTATGACTACACGGAAAGTATATATAGTAAATAACAGGAGAGCATGACCAAAACCAATATGCCAACAATTTTGAAAAGACAAATTCCTACAAAAATATAATTATGAAAACTGACTGACTCAAGCAAAAACTTTTGAATAGTGCTATAATTATTAAAGAATCTGGCACACTGGCTAAAATTATTCCCACACACACACAAAACTACTTGGCCCAGACGGACTTAAAGTTGATAAATAAGTGAAAAGCAATAGTATATATAGGAATACACAAGGAAGCCATTTGATTTAAAACTAACTTGGCCTAACCTTGTTTTTCCAAAAGGACCTGACGTGGCCTGTTGAGCATGCCTTGTACATCTGCTTTAAATATTTACTACAAGAATGATGCCCTTACCGATAAGGATGTAACTTCCCCTATATTGGCATTTCTTTAAGGATAAGCCTCTCTCCCTAAACCAAGGATTAATTACTGGCTTGCTGTGCTCGCCTTGTGACCACTCACCTTGTGACCACTGACATGCTGACCGCTGAGCTGCTGTGCCAGCTAAGCATCTTGTGACAACTGTAAAAGGGACATCGCTATCATACTGATGGATGCTCTTTGTTCCAAGACGGTATATAATCACTCTGTACACCCCTCTTCTTTGGTGCCCTTCCTTCCTTGGGGAAGGAAGGCCATGGGCTAGTCCTCAGATCTGACTGATAACAAACTCACCCCAATTTTGATTTATAGATTGATTATGGATTATTTGTGTTGACACAGGTGAGGTCAAACTTTCAAGGAACGATCATCTCAAGCTGACACAAACTCTTCCAGACAATAGAGAAAGAGAGATTACTCCCCAGCTCATCTCACCAGGGAGGAGAGCCTGTGGTGAACAGAAGGAAGAAACATCTCTGCCCTCATGGAACTTACTCGCCGGGAGGGTGTGACAGGGACACACAGTAAATAAAGTAGTAGCATGTCTGATGGCGGAAGCTGCTGTGGAGAAAAATAAAGCAAGAAAGACAAACAGGAGGTGGTTACTCCATTTTAACCAAGGGTCAGGGCAGGCCTCCCGTATGGGGAAGACCTGCAGGAGGGGAGAGAAGGGGGCCCATGGCTGACTGGGGACGCAGGCCAATCAGAGGGCACAGGAAGTGCCACGGCAACGCAGGGCGCACCATGTGTTCACGGAACGAATGGAGGACACTGTGGCCGGGATCGGGCGGCCAAGGGGAGGGACAGTTGACAATGAGGAGCCAGCCAGGACTGTGACTCAGAGCGCCCCGGAGAGAGAGAGAGCAATTCTGTAGGCCCGTCCTAGGAAAGCCGCCTTGCCACCCCCAGCCCCAGACAGCTGTGACAAGCCCCAAGTGGCAGTCTGAGGAGACACAGGAACAGCATTTTCAGATGGGCCCAATGCAGGAGAAGCCAGAAGCCAAACTGCAGAAAGTACAGCAGAGATGGAGCCCACAGCCGGAAGAAAAGGGAGGAGAATTTGATAATATCTGTTTTCATATTGCTTACAAAGATAGACTTATGGCACTTCGGTAAAAACGGCAGTGCAAGGAGATTAGCCTGATTTACAAATGGACAAAACTGAGGCTCAGAGAGGTTAAGTGACTGGCCCAAGGTCACACAGCTGGTAAACAATAGAGCTGAGACAAATCCCAGACCTCCTGAGCTGAGGTCTGGGGCTGCTCCCACTGCCATGCTGCCCGCCTCAGAGTCTGTCGGGTGCATCCCTCAGACTTTACCTCATTTCTTCCTGTAGGTCATTATTCTCACTCATGCTTTTTCTTTTCGCAATTTGTTTTCATAAGCCACTTGTTTTGGGGTTGCTTTCCCCAGCAGCCTGAGTCACCCTCAATAGCTATGATTTCACTGACAATGAAACAGCTGTACTCCAAGCATCTCTTTCACCTCTCTGAACATATTTTTGTTCAAAATAGTGTCTTGGGCAAATGGAAAAAAGCGAGCTTCACTCCCCTTCTCTCCCAACGCAGAATAAACCACAGCTGCGGGCAGACAGCCGTGGACTTTGAGAGTCTGCGGGAGACAGGGTCTCAGGCAGGACGCGGCCGGCGAGGCTCCCGGGCCGGCCCTCCCAGCTCTGCTGGTCCTGGCACAGGCCGTGCCACTTTATAAATAGACCTTCACAGCAACCGGCTCTCGGATTAAACTCCTGCCACCTCTCTTCTGGGGGCCGTATTTTCTCTTGTGACAGGCAATCGCCCCTGGTACTGACCCCGCCCCACCCAAACCCTGCAGCTCTCCTCCCATCCTCGCCCGCCCATCTTGGTTCAGGTGAGCCCGCTAGAAGGCAGCGGGGTCTCTCCGAGAGGCACAGGCTGAGGCAGGGAGGAAGCCCATTTCGGGTCGGGGTGGGGGTGGCCCCTAGGTTGTCCCCATCGGTCCTTCTCTCTCTTCCTTAAGCAGCTCAGTGTCCAGCAGGCAGGATCTGATCTCCTCCCCACCCCACGCCTGCTCTTAAAAAGGGGAGGGGACATGGTTTCTACAAGTGAAAACAAGCCCTACATTATAATAATGTTCGCATTTGTAGACCACTGTACAACTGACACATGGAACCTTCCAGCAGCCTGTGGGACAAACCAGGCGGCGATCCCAGGCTCACCAGGGCCCATGGAGGTCAGTCTTCCTCCCAAGTTCTGGCCAGACCTCTACCAAGCACGTCTTGTGTTGGGCAGCCCCCCACCTCTCCAGCAGCCCAATTCATCTGCAGACAGCTCTCCCTGCCAGAAAGGAATCCTACCTCCTCACCCCTGCCGTGGTGGCCCCCAGATATCAGAGGAGGACCAGCGGGGACGCCGGGCCGCCCTAGACCACGCCACCCATGTCTGTCAACCATTCCTCATGTGTCTGTGTTCTGGGCTTCGCACCATTTGCTCTCTGCGCTCTCACTGCCCATTTGTGCACAGGGTGAGTTCCCCTTCTGATGAGTTGTAATCCGAGCTCCAGCCAGTGGATGTCAGCATGCTTGGCTGTGGTTCACCTGGTGATCCTCCCAACAGCCCCATGCGCTAGGAACTACTCATCTGCCCATCTGACAGCTGAGGGCACGGAAGCCCGAAGTGAATCCGGCAGTGCGACAGCACAGCTGGTGTGCTCTGCACCTGTAGGGGTGGAAAGCTCAGTGCCAGCATCTAGAGAGCACTGAGGACGTGCAAGGCTGCTGGTGGGGCTAGCAGGAGTGCCAGAAGTAGCAGCAGGAGCAACAGATACAAAAGAAGAGCCCTGAACTCTGAGTTCATAATTGGTGGAGACCATCAAAAAGAAGAATGAAGGGAGTGCCCTTTGAGATGGATTAAAGGATGTTTTGGATTCCAACTGGGTCAGTTAGGTTGGGGGAGGAGAGGCATTCCAGAAAGAAGAAACAGAAGGAATAAAGGCACATGGGGTGTGTCTTGGGAACACCTGCCATTTGGACAAAAATGTAGGAAAAGGAAAAACTGGGAGATTGGGCTGGATGGAGAGTCCTTTAACAAGTCCCCATGGAAGTCTTGCTGGGCTGGAATCCCCACCAGGCCAGCATCATGGGGTCCTGGGGCTCTTGGGGGTCTGGAGAAGGAAGACCAGCAAGGTGTGACGGAGCTCTTTCCACACTGACGCGTCCACCCTTTCTCCCACTGCCCTGTAGCAGGGCTCCTGAAGGAGGACGCAGTGCGGGCAGCCTGGGGAGGGGTCTCCCACCCCACAGACAGGCAGGGAAGCGCTGAAGGCAGTCCACCCAGGACACACTGCCCCAGCCCACTCCCCTTGGACACCACGCTCGAGTCAGCCCAGCCCACCACCCTCATCAGCTGTCCGTTGGCAGCAGCTCGCCCTCTTCATTGGCTCCTCTTTGCTTCAACTCAGGTTAATGCCAATAACATCTCAGCCATGAGTGGAACAGATACACACAAACATTTTTCCTATCAAAACAACGTCTTCCTTGTATCAACCTTGACAACTGAGAGTCAAATACAAGCAGTCAGCGGACTTGAAGGTAGCTCTCCCTGGTTGACTCGTTGACAAAGGAATTCACAGACGCTTCTCCGGCCCTCAGCCACAGAGCTGTAAACAAGCTCCCAGCTGCTGAGCGAACTACAACAGACACCAACTAAAACCATCCGTCTTAAAACCATCTCAGAACCCAGAGTGCCTTCAAAAGCACTCGAATTCAAATGGTCACATGCCAGCACAAAACACCGACCATAAAACACCGTTTCTGCTTTATTTGATTTTTGTTCTTTTTCAATGAAGTGTCTAGGCATTTCAGTTTGGCTGAGTCTTGGAATGCTAGTAATTACATTGGGTAGACCAGCGCCCCGGGAAATGTCTCCAGCCAGCTCTGCTACGTTTTGCAAAGTCCCTCCAAGTTACTCTCCTGCTTTGTATGTTACTAAGTGATAGCAATGGTTCAATTCCATTCCAGACCAAAAGTATTCACTGAGTTTCTATTATGTCTCCAGGATTCTGCTCCGGGACATTCCTGAAGAATGCCACTATCTGATGTTTTACCCAGTTGATCCTGGTATGCACACCGCGACTTGGCCCGCTCCTGCTGATTCGGGATGGTGGAACCCACAGTGACTGTCAGTAGAGGGTGAGCAAGGTAACTGTGGGCTCACGCTGCCTGTCTGGGTTTGCAGTCTGGTCTCTGGAAAGACTGGGAATTTACGTAACTGTTGTAATGCAATACAAGCAGGAGGTAAAGAGCGAGGGGTCCTGGGGCAAACAAATTACAAAAGGAGGAAATAATTGCAGCTCAGAGGAAGGCTCTGTGGGAGAGGTGGATTATCCCTGAGGCTCAGAGCAGGAGTGGGCTTTCAGGAGGCAGCGAGGGGGTAGGAGCGTCCTTGCCTGAGGGGGGAATGGGACCGTGCGTGCTCCCCTGCACCTTGCAGTAGGGTCAAACTCCAGGAAGACACGACTGGAAAAGTGGGCTGGGTCTGATTTTACAAGATCTTGAGTGCCATGACCACCAGAGGCTGGCTAAGTTTTTCCTTTCCTCTCATGACTCAGCTAGACAGCATTCCCCAGCCTGTTGCAAAGTTCAGTCTGGCCACGTGACTCGGTTCTAGCCAACAGGATGAAGTAGGAGTGATGTAACCTACTCCACTGCCAGGCCTGGCCGGAATCCCACCTCTTCAGGCCGCAGCTGGGCCCCCATCCAGGGGCTTCTGCCGTCTCTGCTGGTGTGGACATCAGCGCCCATGGCAAGCTTGGAGCTGCCCAGTGGAGACGGCTGAACCTCTGTCAACCTCCTCCTTGAGTGACTGTGTGATGCAGAGCCCCGCCTCCCACACCTGCTTCCCAAGGGGCTTTTCCTAAGTGAGATCTCAGGGCCCATTGCATGAGCTCTGAAGTTGGCATTTCTCCAACGAAAATGCCAGGCCTGGGGGCTGCATGTTCTTCCTCAGGCCACCAAGAGCTGTGCTTTAGGAAGCTAAACCAGTGCCCGTGTGGAAGCTGGTGGGGACGTGGGAAGAAAACAATGGCAGAACACCTAGTTCAGAGACTAGTGAAAGGCTGATGAGACAGGAGGTGTGAGCTAAGGCAGTGATAGTGGGAAGAAGGAAATGAGGGCTTATTTCTCACCATCCACTCACTTCTTCCTACTCAAATTTTATGCCCCAGTTCATTGAAACAGATTTCTCAAAGGTCACCACTGACCTCCTCAACCGTAATCCAGGATTCTTTCCTCATTAGCATCGTCCTATAGCATTTGGCACTGTTAACCACTCCTCCTCTTTCAGCCTTTCTTTTCTCTGCCTCCACTAGTGCTTCCCCTCTCTGAACCCTCTTTCTCTCTCTCTCCATCCGCTCTTCCTCCTCCATCAGGCCCTTAGAATAAGTCATCCCTAAGCTTCCGGCTTGGAGGCTGCTCTTCTCTCTTTTAGACCCATGGAGTCCCTGGAGGGTCTCCTCAACCGTCTGGCTACTATCTCCCAGTTCTTGACCCCCAGAGCTGTCTCACCAGCCTTGACTTCTCTTCTGAGCTCCGGATCAAAATGTTCCATTTGCCATCTGAACAGCCCTGCACAGATGTCCTGCAGGCACCTCAAATGCAGCCTGCCCAAGACAGAATTCATTCTCTTGTCACCGCCCCTCGCTCCTCACCACCCTCCAACCAGGGCTGCTCCTTCTCCGTTCCTGGTTGTCTGAGACCAGAGGTTCCGAGCAGGCATGCCATGAAGAGCTTGAATATCTTTTTTTTTTTTTTTTTTAAGATTTTATTTTTTCCTTTTTCTCCCCAAAGCCCCCCAGTACATAGTTGTATATTCTTCGTTGTGGGTCCTTCTAGTTGTGGCATGTGGGACGCTGCCTCAGCGTGGCTTGATGAGCAGTCCCATGTCCGCACCCAGGATTTGAACCAATGAAACACTGGGCCGCCTGCAGCGGAGCGCGCAAACTTAACCACTCGGCCACGGGGCCAGCCCCAAGAGCTTGAATATCTTGCTAAAGTCAAGGCGTGACATTCCCCCACAGAGGGTCTAAGAACCCAACACCTTTTGAATATTGACCTAACACTTATTGCAGTTTTACAGCATGTTATCCCATTGTCATGATTCCCACAAAGCACATCTCTTCAAATCCCACAGCACGGTGTCCACTCCACTGCATGGCTCAGCAGGACCTGGAGACAAGCTCATTTCAAGGCAGGTGGCCCTTTCTTACCATCTCCTCACTTATCTTGGGTTTCCATCCCCTTTTACTCAAGTTTATTTTCACTTTCCAATTTGAAGAAGATTCCTTTTCAGAAGGTAAAAGCCAAAGATAGTTTGAACGGTCTGCTTGTTCTCGATCATCAAATGGCAGCACGCCACCTCCTCCAGGTTGGCGGCCTGTCCCTTCTGTGTTCTTCCTGCTCAGACCGAGCTTTCAAACTCTTTTAATTCTCGGTGTATTTTCACAAGTTTGACTCCAATCCACACTCTACCTGAATTAGTCAGGATCTTTTGGTCACAAGTGGAAGAAATCCAAGCTGAGAAGGGATTTCTTGGCTCACGGGATCAAACCACAAGAAGGGCAGGCAGGGGTGGGGATGGCCCTGTGGTCAGCCAAGCCGGCCGGGCTCGCCCCTCTGCTCTGGTCTCAGTTTCTCTCTGTGTGCAGACTTCTTCCAGCCAAACCAGCTTCTCCGTGGGGTAGATTCCTAACAACAGCAGCTCTGACTCACATCCTTAACAGCTCTTTAACCAGAGAGTAACAGCCTTTCTCCGGGCTCCAGTAGGAAAAAGCCCAGGGAAAACTCTGGTTAGCTCAGCTTTGCTCAGCCTGATGCTGCCTCTTAGAACAGTCACTGTGATCAAAATGGTGAAATAATTTACCCCTCCTGGGTCACATACCCATTTCTGGAATCAAAGAAATAGTGGGCTACCAGAGGAAAGGGAGACGGGCGCTGAGCAGACAATTTCATGGGCGTGTGCTGCGTCAGCCTGCCTGTGGATGCCCCTCCCGCCGCAGGGGCTTTCCTGACCCGCCCTCTCTATCTCCGACAGGGTAAGACAGCTGCCCGTTGCCAGGTGGTCTGCTGGGAATGGAGAGCAGGAAACGAGTCTCCTCCACGAGCTGTGAAGAGGAGAACATTGCAGACTTCCTGTCCGGGAACTCTGCAGGGACCACAGTCTCTGTGGGCGCTTCCGGCCGTCATAGTATGTGCCCTGTAATGGGAGTCCGAGGTGCCCTCTCGCCCCCTTTCTGCGCTGCTCCCTCTCTGACTCCTGCTCTAGCTTCCGACTTCTCAGCCACCCCAGCCGAGCCAGCACTCTCCCCTGGCCTCCCAAACCCCAGGTTACAGCACCTTCCCTGGGAATATCCTCCCCCAAAGTTTGCTCTCCAGAAAGACTAAAACTTTACCTGGTTGGTCTCAGCCAGACACTTGCTTGCTCGGGAGGAGGGCAAACAGATGTGTAATTCCCACCCAGGCGCAAAGGACAGGGGCCCTCCAGGGGTGTCATCAACCCCACTGAATTTCTAATGGGTAGAAGGTTGTTATGGGGCTGAATTTGACCCACCAGAAATTCATACTTTGGAATCCCAACCCCTAGTACCTCAGAATGTGACTGTATTTGGAGATAGTCCTTACAGAGGTAATTAAATTAAAGTGAGGTGGGTCCTAATCTGATGTGACTGGTGTCCTTATAAGAAGAGGGGATTAGGACACAGACACGCACAGAGAAGACCACGTGAGGACACAGGGAGAAGATGGCCATCTGCAAGCCCAGGAGAGAGGACTCAGAAGGAACCAGCCCTTGCCGACACCTCGATCTCGGACTTGCAGCCTCCAGAACTGTGGGGGAGTAAATGCCGGGTGTTTAAGCCGCGTGGTCTGTGGGACTTTCTTTCGGCAGCCGGGGCTGACTAAGATGAAGGTGAGGGAAGCAAACCGGAAGCCGAGAGGACATCCCCGCTCTCCCGAGTGCTTAGCTCTGTCCTTCCTCCCTTCCCGTAGGCCCAGAAACCCGAGCATCTGTCTCCTGTTGTCAGAAAGGCTGCAATTTCCCCTTCCAGCAAGTCATTCCAGAAATGGACCAAGGGACCCCACTTACACTTACGGCATACACTGGAAAATAGGACGTACGTACACACCACAAATATGTAACCGCCTTCTCTCTCTAAGCAGAATCTTTGCCATTTAGAACGGAGATTAACCTCTCCCAAAATCATGAACAAACTTGAAAAAATATGCACACGATCAAGGACTGAAGGACTTGGTTTGTAGAGTAAGATGTGGCACGGAGACGCTTTTGTGAATACCTGAAACACGACTGGAGCGTGCAGGCTCTGGGCGGACGTGTGAAAATGAAACACGTGGGGCAGCACCAGCAGGGGCGCCATGTGACCAGAGTAGCAAGCAGGCTGCACTGAGCCACCAGACCGAAGCCACTCAGCTCTGGCCTCAGGGAAATATATATTTCCAGCTTAAAGTTTGTAAAACTCATACTCATTTTGGTGAGATTTTCCCCAGATGGTCCCTGGGAGCCATCAGCACACAGATGTTTCCCGGAATCTTTAAACATGTCCAATGACGAGGCGGCCTGAGATGGCCAGAGGAGGACAAAGACAGCCAACGCCAGCCGAGCAAGGATGGCGCTGGGCAGCCAGACTCTCCCTCCGCAGAGCCAGCTGTCCATTTAACAGTGGCACAGCACAATGGCTGTTTCTCCTGCCTTTTTTAAAAAAACGCTAATACACAATGGAGAGGACACAAGGGTCCAGCTCAAAAGAAAACCCCGTCAGACAATCAAGAGCTTCACCCGAGCGAGCCCAGAGGACAAGCTCGGGAAGTCAGGCTGGAAGCTGAGAGCCCTTCCACAGCCCTGCCACGTTACCTGGCGACACTGAGGTCCGGGGATGGGGCATGATGGGTTAGC
This sequence comes from Equus quagga, assembly GCF_021613505.1. Classification (NCBI taxonomy): domain Eukaryota; kingdom Metazoa; phylum Chordata; class Mammalia; order Perissodactyla; family Equidae; genus Equus; species Equus quagga. The sequence continues at coordinate 58,676,429 of NC_060281.1, read as the reverse complement.
TCACGTAGAGACTAAGAGACTTATTCAAACCCAGACTTCAGCATGTTCTCGTGACCTTCCACCTCCAGGTCTCTCCCGCTCTTGCCTTCTCCAATCCCCCTTATCACCCTTCGGCTAAAACACCTGTGTCCTGTGGCTGCCCTCTGACTACCTACGCCTGCACTGTAGCATCCTCAGGGCCTCCCCCCACCTCCTCTCCCGCCCAGAATCTTCCTTCCTCCCCCATTTCACCTGCACTGAGTCACTTTCTCTCAGGCATGCTCCCTGTCAGCCAAGCTCTCTCCCTAGACACTGTCACAGCTTCCTGGTTCCCTGTGTTCGGGGCCAAACGGGCTCTCCTTTGTTCACTGATGCCTCCCAGAACCCTCTCTGCTGCATCACCACAGGCCTGAGGTCCACACACACCCAAGTTTCTCTGCCTGGTGGGCAGCTCTGCAGCTAGCAACCTCGCCAGCAACATATTACTCTATGAGGGCGGCAACGGAGCATCATATAAAGAGGCAGGACTCCACTTTCAGAAGATCTGGCTCAGGTCCTGGCCCCATTACTCTCTGGCTGCATGGTCTTTGAAATCCCGTTACGTGGTGAAACCTCCAACAAGGGCCATGATAGTTATCCTTCTGTAAACCTATGAGGCGGTACAGCTGAGCACTGAGAGCGTGGGCCTGGAGTCAGACCTCTGTATTCAGTTCCGACTCCGTCTCTTATTAGCTGTCTAGCCTTCATCAGGTTCCTTAACAGCTTTGGCCCTCAGTTTTCTTTCTGTAAGATGGGGATGATGACACTAGAAACTGCCCGATGGCAGCTCTGTCTAATAAACTTCTCACAGAGTCTGGCATATAGGACACATCTAGGAAATGTTAGGTATTACTATTTACAAACTATAAAGTCCTAAGCAAAGTTACCTATTCAATTGTACATTGCCATTTGCTCTCCGGTGCTGCCATATCATGCTGGACGGGTCTCTTCCAGTTGCCTGTGAGAGAAACCTAACTCACGGTGTCCACAATGAAAGGAAGACGTGGGAACTCATCAAACATGGACTTGGCCCCTGCCTAAGTTTACATTGAAACGGCTCAATTCAGGAAAGGCACATGAAATAGTGCGAGTGAGTGGACACGGCATGGGTTGTTTTGATCAAAGCAAAGCACATGCACCCTCTGGCATCGTCGTGCTGTCTCACCCACGTGCTTCTGCGTCCCGTCCTGGCGGGAGGGCTATCGGCCGCCCTCCCCGTCACACACACGTTCTCATGCAGACACACATCCACACGGAAGTCCTCTCACCATGTGTAAGGTAACCAAGAGGTCCTCGAGATGGGCAGAGTGGCCTGGGGAGAGAGGAGGGAGAAAACCCAGAGGGAACGCCGAGGGTGGCAGTGAGAACGAGGGGCTGCCCTGAGGTCTGGCCACAGACAGTGTCCACGGTGGACACAGAAAGCAGAGATGCTAAACTCCCAGGGACTCTGGGTCCCTCCAGACCTCTTGGAAGTCAATTTATTTCCAGCACAAGTGGGATGTCAATTTCAGCTTCTTGAGAATTGCATCTTCTCTACCCTAACCCATCTGCCACCTAACCACCACAGCACAACGTGTGGTGCGGTTTTGGGCTCTTCAGCCAGGACTGCCTGGGGTTCCAGAGGGTACACTTCATTTATGGGTGCGTCGATTCATACGTGTACTGTGTAGAACAAATTTAAGACTCTTTCCAAGCAAAGACACTGAGTAACCGCAAATTATTTTTGCCTGTGCAAAGTCGTGTGTGCCCGGAGCCAGGCCCGCTAGGACCGGTGAGTGACCGGGGAGGGCTGGTGCTAACTTAGGAACTGGAGGACGAGATGGTGCCACGTAGGAGTAGGACCTTGGGTCTGGTTCCCCCCGCTCCACTGACTCGAGGGTGACCTCGGCAAGGTGCCAGGCTGCCTGAGCCTCAGTTTCTCTATCTATGAAATGGGGATGGTCACGTCTGCCATGCAGGGCTGTTGTCAGGATTAAAGAGAAGGTTGATGATGTGTCCTCTGCCACAGTTGGCACAGAGATGGCACTCAAAAGGCGAGTCATTCAGACTAGATTTGTCCGTTATTTTCTGTAGAGGAGCTTGCTTGGGTGACTCTGCCCTCTGACTTGGGCCCCTCCCTGGCCCACCTCCCCTGTGGCCCTCAACCTAGAAGGCCTCTCCCATTCCTTTAGAAGTGCTGATGATGACAATGACATGCAATACGAGGACACGTGTGACAGCTGACACGTATTCACCCATTAAGTTCCTGCTACAGTTCCATGGTACCTACTATTACTCCCATTTTACAGATGTGGAAACCGAGGCCCAAAGACGCCAAGTAACTTGCCTGATGTCACCCGGCTAGGATGTCGTGAGCCTGCATGAGAACCCCTACTCCAGGGAATGTGGCACGCAGCATCCCGGCGGAGCTGCTGGGCTTTCCATCTGAAGCATCAGCAAAAGCATGTGGGCTCCTTTCCCTGATGAGAGGACTGCACTCCTGAGAAGAGAGGAAAGGCTTTGATGTGCAAGGCAGGCTGCACGCGAGCCACACACACTCGGACGGCCTCTGCGTCTGATGTTGTTTCCGTCTCAGTGAAAACATACTTTGAGAGGACCCCGCCACATGCTGAATCAGCTGGGGGACGACGGCCTCAGACTCAGGGGGAGAAAAGCAGCACAGAGAAGTGGTCAGCTAAGCCATCTGCCTTCCTCGCCATCTTCTCCCAAAATTTATCGCTAAGTTAATGACAAATGGCAAAGGTTAAGAAGGAGAACCTGTTTTAAGGGCAGTAGATTTACTAAAATACCACTGTGGGAGGAGGCAAAGGTTCTGACGGTAGGAAAAAGAGGGGAGTGGGAGAAGGGAAGAAATCCTTGGATTCTGACCGATGAAGTGCAGGAAGATCAAGAGCATTCAATATGGGTAGAATTCCATCTCACGTTCCCTGATCTCTTTCCTTTTCTTACTCCAAGAGGTAGTCTCTTTTGTACGGAGTATTTCCTCACACCCAATCTCTTCCTGCAAAGCGGTTTTGTAGCTTCACCTTGTGCCAAAGGATCTAGCCCCTCTCGGCACCCCTCGTGCCTGGCACAGGCTCCGGCTGTGAGCGGTGTGCTGTAAACCCAAGGAGCGCCCTAGCGCACGCCGCAGCCCTCGTCGGTACTGAAACAGAGTTCAGTGGTCAGAAAGTAGTCTCCAGGGTAGAGGACCTCTAGCTCTTTGTCTGTGAATTCAAAATGCAGTGCCTGGATTGCATTTTCCTAGTCTCAAATTAGCAAAAGGACTTTCCCCCGTCTGTGGTAAATCATTGACCCAGTTCTCCCAGGCACGTTTTTTAAAATGCAGAAACCATTTGTGTTCACTAAAGGCAACACGAAACTATTGGGACATCTTGCAATTCATGTGTCTTTTCCATTGCCCTCCATAAATTAGATGTCGATGCAATGTGCCCCTCACAGTGGGAATGCCCAGATCCACCAATGCCAGAAGGAAGCCAGTTCTGCATCAACCTCTGCAGCACAGAAGTGTCCAGCAGAAACCTGGGAGAGAGGGCTCAGGGGTCAGCAGGTCTAGACCAGACTGGGCCTTTGACCACCAGCCCATTCACGCAATTTGGATAAGGAAACACGGGGTGGGGCTTCTGTCTCATCTTACTTTCACATTTTCAAAATGGCAACTCCCAAGAAAGAAAGGAGAAAGAAAGCAGAGCTGAGGAAGAGAAATCGTGAAGGAAGGAGGAAGGAGGGAGAAACAAGGAAGGGAAGGCAGGAGGCGGGAGGGGAGAGCAGTCCACCACTCAGCGCGTCCTGCTTTACTATCCATTTCTCCACTTCCTGGGGCCTTTCCTGTGCCTCGTCACAGCAACCTTATGAGGTCGGAAGGCTGAGTAGATAGACTATGTCACTATGTCACTGATGACCCAACAAGGCGAAATGAGCTCTCACTCAGCCGCTGGTACCCATGGCTTTTGACCCCTGGCTCAGTGACTGTCCCCTATGCTGCACTGCAGGGACGGGGATGATGAAAGGAGAAGGATTGAAAGTCCGTCCCTTGGCACCTACTCTTGGATGGGAGAGGTGACCTTCAGCTTCTTCACAGCCTTACAGCCCTGCTTAACTATTCCCCAGGCATCATACAAGCCAGAAGGTCTCCACGTCCAACAGAAGGGCCATCTTGCATAGGGTGGCAGGAGGCCTGTGGCAACACATGGGTACCCCTAAGGTGCCTTCAAAGAGTTGTGGGAGGTCTTCCATCACTAGAACTCCCTGGCTGGACCCTTTGAAGTCCTTTCCAATTTTGCAATGTGGGATAGCAAGTTGTGTTAGTCCAGATCCTCCAATAAGCAGTGGCCAAGATGAAATTAAATACGCAAAGATTTTATAAGGGGAAATGCCTGTGTCAAGGGAAACAGGAAGGAGTCCAGGGAAGGTGGGGAGTCTGCCTTGGTGCCCCCACCATACTCAGTCATTGAGAGGAGCAACCCGGGGGAGGCATGACCTTAGCACAAACCCAGCACGGGACCTGGTGCCACAGCTGGGGCCCTGGTCACGGACACTGCTCCGCAGGAAGCACTCTCACAGCCGCCCTGGGGCAGCTGGTGAAGTTTCCAGTGCGGAGGGTTTCCTCTTGCACCTGTTCCATCAGTTCTAAAAGGCAGCTAATTACCTGCTGTTGGGGAAGGGACATGCAGAGGCCTCAGTCACCGCGTAGGTAATGCCTTCAGGGTCAGCATCGGCTGCAAGAATGCAGGGTAGAGGCCAAAACCGGGCTAAAGAAATGTTCACTGGGCCTCTGAAGCCCAGGGCCCACCTCCACAAACCCCTGGAATGTACTGTGGTTGCAAGGATATTCTCAAGAAGAGGACACACATAGCTATTCCACACTTGGCCTGAATGCAAGGTGTCTAAGGCAGAAGACAAAAAATTCCCAAAGAAAGAAACACCAAGCAAACCATTTCCAAAGGGTAAAAGTCAAAAGCTGACTTCATTTGGGTCACCAACCACTGTAGCTTTGAAATCAATGACCCTTGACAGAGACTCAGATGCGGCCTCTAACCAATCCAACAGCTGAGCCCTGAGCCGGCCTCCTCCTGTGGGGCATGCATGAAGCCCGCTGTGGCCCCACAACCACGTGCATGCTCTACTCTCCCAGGAAGGAAGGTGCAACGGCCAGCATCTCCAGTCCCTTCCTCCGCAGGAAGCTGTGGCTCCGGGAGGGCCCGGCTAGGCTGGACAAGGGAGGCAGTGAGAGCGCAAATTCAAGAAGGTACTACTCTCAGGGTGGGTGAGCGCAGGGCCGCCACCAACACTGTGCCCTAGGGCCTCTCCTGTCTCCCCCAGCACTGTGGTCAAGCTGGTCTACTGGACACCCTTCGCGGGCATGGAGCAGCTCCCTTTGGTCCACCGCACTGGACTGAAGCCCACCTACCCTTTAAGGCTGCCCAAAATCTCCCTCCTCCATGGGGCCTTCCGTGAGGACCCACCAACTCCCACTGGCCATTTGTTTACAGCAGATGAGTGACTTTTTCCCATAGTACCTTTGCATTGTCCACTTTTGTGTCGACACCTCTTATCTCCTCCCTACCAGACTGCAAACATCTTACAGACAGACCCCGTCTTCTCATCTTTATGCCCATTTCACACCCTCCGCAGCACTGGCTTTCGAGTGATTGAGGAAACTCTGTGTGCTTGTTTCTTTGCATCTCCGGCAAGTTGCCAACATGGTCCCTACGGCCATTGAGGCCAAAACTCATTGCACTTATGGCTTGAATTCCAAGGAGAAGGATGCTATGGACTCCCCATGATAAAGCATGTTGCAGAGTAGAGGCGAAGCACGTGGCATCCTCCCCTGCTGTCTGGATCAAACGGCTCCACCTGGACGTGCTGTCTCACACACATCCCTCTGGGAAACCAGCCCTTGTCTTTAAGGAGAGGCTGTGCCCATCAAAGCCTTTTCACCTTAAATGCTTTATTTCTGGAGAGCAGTCATCTTGATTCACGTCTGAGCAATTGTTCTGCGTAAATCCTGTGGGAAAGGTGGCATTACGGTTAACGCTCCCTTGTCTTGAAGGCCTTGTACGGTTGGGTGTGAGTTGGCAAAGGCGTCTAAATCAAGAAAACAATGCCCAGTACTGTGGAAGCACTTATCCCATGAAATGCCACGGGAGTGACTTTGCATATCCACCCTCACATCAGAAAATGGAGCTCTAACAAATTCCGTCGATCCTATCAATTACAAGAACGAGGGCAGAATCAGTCACTGGTTGATGTGTACAGAGTTGGCTGCGAGTCATTGGGCCTCTGTGATCACTTCTCAAAGAGTGACCACGGGGGACTGGCACCTGAGGCATGAAGGCTCCTCCTCCAGATTTCCTTGGGTTTTTTTTAATTGTGTACCATTTTTAATTGTATAGCTCAGCGGCATTAAGTGCCTTCACGATGTTGTCCTACCAGCACCTTCATCCATCTCAAACTTTTTCATCTTCCCAAACTGAAACTCTGCCCCCATTAAATGCTAACTCCTCATTCCTCCCTCCCCCAGCCCCTGGCAACCCCCATTCTACTTTCCATCTCTATGAATTGACTCCTCTGGGGACCTCAGGTCAGTGGAACCATGCAGTATTTGTCCTTTTGTGACTGGCCTATTTCACTGAGCATAATGTCCTCAAGGTTCATCCACGTAGCATGTGTCAGAATTTCCTTCCTTTATCAGGCTGAACAATATTCCATTGTGTGCATATATTTCTTCAGTTTTGCGTATGTCTCTAAAGCCATGGGTATCCAGACTTCTTCTGCATGAGAATCACATGGGGAGCTTGTTGAAAATGCTGGTTCCTGGGTCCCACCTCCGGAGATGCTCCTGCAGTGAGTCTGAGGCCAGACCCCAGATCTGCGCATTTAACCAGTTCCCCCTGGGTGGTGTGATGTAGGTGGTGGGGGGCCACGCTTTGAGAGGCACTGCTGCGCAGATGGAGGGGTGAGGGGCCTGAGCAGAGAGCAGCCAGAGGGTCCCGGCAGGGCAGGGGCCAGCAAGGGAGGCTGGGCTGCTGTAGCTTAAAAGGCAGCAGGCACGGTGACCACCGGGATCCCCTGCCGCCCCTCAGTCAGGAGGCCCAGGACGTTATGGTGTGCACCCGTCCACCAACGCTGCTGGTAGGTCATCTGTATCGTGTAGAACATGGACTGCTTCTCACCAGTCACAAGACCCTGGGCGAGTTCCCCCACCCCTCTGGGCCTTCTTTTCATCATTTCTAAAATGGAGTTAATAACAGACTGTACAGGATTGCTGTGAGGATAAAAGAGATGATTCTATGAAATGCTTAGCGTGGGGCCTGGGCACGTGGTACATGCTCAGAAATGGTAGCTGTGGATCTTGTTAATGTTATTATCTCTTCTAGTGATCGATTGCTGCATAACAAACTGCCCAAAACCTAGGGGCTTGAAACAATGAGGGCATTTCTGTTGCTCCCAAAGCTGGCATCTGGACAGGTCTCAGCAGGGACAACTCGTCTCTACTCCACTAGACATCAGTCAGAGAGGCTGGAAGGCTGGCGGCTGAAACACCTGAAAGCTGGCTCCCTCACCTGTCAGGGGTTGGGGCTGGCTGTCGGCCGGGGCCTCAGCCAGGGCCAGGACCAGACCACCCACATGGGTCTCTCCTTGGTGGCTGGAAGCAGGAGCAAGCATCCCCAGAGAGACATAGACAGAGATAGAGACAGAGGGACAGAGAGAGAGAGAGCCAGGCGGAAGTTGTATGCCTTTTACGACCTACCTTTCAGAAGCCATGAAGCATCGCCTCTGGACCACATTCTATTTGTTCGAAGTGAGTCACGAGAGCTGGCACATATTCAAAGGGAGGGGAATTAGATCCCACCTTTTGATGAAGAAGTCCCAAAGAATTTGTGGAAATGCTCTAAAATCACCACATTACCTGACACCCTCCCACCCCCCTGCAGTGGGCTAGTTACCTGGCTTCATGGGGCAATGAGATCCAAATCCTTGCATTTACTACTCCTCATCTATGATGCTTACTTAAGCCTTCACGGCCTGGCCAGGTAATCCTTGGGTAACCACTGGCCCCATCATAATAAAATGTGTCATAATACAAAGGCAGTGTTTGCGTGGAAAATGCCATCAGGAGAGCAAGCGTGTGGGAAGGAGAAGATGGCAATGGAAGACAGATCACCAGCTCAGTCCTTCCCTCCAACACCCTCTGTGCTCTGCCACTCAGAGCTCTCTGGTGCTAGAATGTGCCGTGAGTGGGGCAGTGAGAGACGGCTCAGCCGTCTCAAAGCACTGTCTGCAACTCACCTTGGCAGGTGGGGTCTAAAGTTCAGAGGGCGGGCGGCCACCACGGAGTGACAGACACAGGGCAAAGCATCCCCAGCTGTGGGGAATCCATGGCGCTCTCTTGTGCGGCCTTGAGCAGAGGGCCTCCCAGCCATCCCAGGTAGTGGGGGGAGTCCAGACCTACGGCCTATGGCGCTGTGGGGTCGGGGCTTCCGAGCTCTGCCCAGGGGCACAGGGAACGTCGGGATGCCAGCAACACTCAGTATCTCTGGCAGCAGCTTGAAGCTGATGGGGGGAGCACGTGCCCACCCAGGCAGAAGTTGTTTCTGTGAGTCCAGAGTGCTAATGCGAAGGCTGGGGCATCTGCCTCCCTGCCTTGGGGCCTGAGACCAAACTCTGAGGAGGGGCTTTTGGGTTCTTTGAAGAAAAGGGATCCCCACTTCCTGCTGGGTTTCAGACCTTAATGCCTGAGCCCAGAAGGCAGCAGGTCTTGTAGGTGGGCCCCTCCTGTTAACACAGTGGTCCTCAGCCAGGGGCAGTTTTGCTCCCCAAAGGACATCTGGCAGCATCTGGATACATTTTGATTGTCACAACTAGGAAGGAGGATGTTCTCATATCTAGGGGGTAGAAGCCCAAGATGCAGCTGAACATCCTACACTGCTCAGGCCAGCCCCACAGCAAAGAGTTATTGGGCCCAAAATGTCCATAAGTCGAGACTGAGAAACCCCGTGTTAATTTAACTCTTCCTGCAATCACACGGCTCCCAAGGCTGAGGAGGAGCTAGGTCTGCCTCACACACCTGAAACCCCTCTTCATTTTCCTACCTGAAGACCCCACTGCAGAGGTGAAGCCGCTTTCTAAGCCTCTCAGAGGCCCTAATACCACGTGGCCTCCCTGCTGTATCCTTGAGGGGAGATCCTGCGGGCGCTGCTTCCCCGAACAAGTATGGTCTGAATTTCCACGCTGCCTATACCTTGAATCACTTGCCAACTTCTTCGTTGAAGAAGAAAAACCAATCCTGAAGTGTAACCCCTAGCGAGGCACCCTTCAGGCCAGGCTGCCATGACACGGTCATTGAGCGCCAGCTACATGCTAAGCACTTGACTCCAGCACCTCCTAAGCTTCTGCCTCCCCAGGCCACTACAGGTGTCTCTCTCACAATATAGACCCCACGGTGGCCGCGAGGCTCGGCATGCCGTAAATCATCCAAGAATGTTTCAGTTAGGGTCAGCAGGATCTATTTACCGTGACCAGAAAGGAGGCTACACTGTAGAAAGGTTCACACCAAAGATCAAAACTTTACTTGACTAGACAACTCAATCCGCATAGCCCATATAGTTAATGCCTCAGGGTTCTCCAGAGAAACAGAACCAATAGGATGTGCGTATATATATAGAGAGAGAGAGATTTATTTTAAGGAATTGGCTCACGCAATCGTGGGGGCTGACAAATCCAAAATTTGCAGGGCAGGCCGGCAGGCTGGAGACCCAGGAAGAACTGATGTTGCAGCTCAAGTCTAAAGGCATCTGTAGGTAGAATTCCTTCTTCCTCAGGGGACCTCAGTCTTTTCTCTTCTGGCCTTCAACTGATTGGATGACGCTCACCCACATGATGGAGAGTAATCTGTTTTACTCAGAGTCTACTGATTTAAATGTTAATTTCACCTAAAAAGTACCTTCACAACAACTAGATACTGTAGTCTTGCCAAGATGACACACAAAATTAAGCATCACAGCCTACTTACATGGAAAACTCATTATCATCACAATAGATTATTTTTAAGCACTTAATAGTGAGCTCTGAGCAGAAGAGTACACATCCTTTAGGATCTTGATTGACAGGCCCTGTCTATAAACCCCTTAATGACCCTCTGCAGCACTTAGTTCTTTAGGGCAACTAAAAGAGCTAGTTTGTAAACCTGACAGAATTCATGGATAATAATGACAGTTATTTAAATACCATTTTATTGAGGATATTTCAAGCTTATACACAACTAGAGAGACTAGCATGAAGACTCCCCTGTATCTGATTTCACCATCACCTTCTGCCTGACTTGTTTTATTTACCCCCCTCTCCATAAACATGCACTGCCTGACTTGTTTTATCTACCCGCCTCTCCATAAACATACACACATGCTTTCTTCTGGAGCTTAAAGCAAATCTCAGCCATCATATCATTTCGCTTGCACACACTTCAGTATATATCTCTAACAGACAGGACTTTTTAAATATAACCATAACACCATCGTCCCACCCAACAAAACTAACATCATCTAATATACAGACCATGTTAGATTTCCCCAATTGTCTCAAAAATATCTTTTTCCAATTGGTGGCTGATACTCAGAGGAGTGTTAACCTTCTGGAGAGTCAAAGTGCAGAAACAAAAGGGTTTTTGCCTTTGGACTTCTCAGCTGGAATGTCCCTTCCTCCCTACCTCCACTCCACCCGTCATTCTCTAAGCAGAGCCAGAGGTCAAGGTGACACTTTCAGAGTGTTGGCGATGCAGGCGTCCTGGAGACCTGAAGGTCGGACTTGGGAAAGTATGACCCTGACACCAGCTTCTCCTCCAGGAGATCCCTTCCTCATCAGCAAAGCAGCCCTTCCTCCACCCGCATTCCACAGGAGGCCATGAGGTCACAGAGCACACCTTTACTGAAGAGCCAGCAACACCCACTGCAGACCCTCCATGACTCGACGTGGGCCACAGAATTCAAGGCTCTTAAGACACACTTAGAATAGGCTCCCTGAAGAACTTGGATTCTGAAGGGGGGTTGGGGGAAGAGGCACACTGGGTGATTTACACGTGCAAATACAGAACTGCCTTACTCTGAAACGCTTTGAGGGCTACGCATGTGCAAAATCATTCACACACGTGTCATGGAGTAAAGGTTATAGGGAGACACCCAGAGTGGCTGGGACTTTCCTGCAACAAGTCAAGGCCAAAGGCAATAGAAGCTGTCAGTCTTCCTTCCTAGAGCCCTGTGCACCCGGTCATAGGATTGGCGTTCAAGCTACAGCTCCAATAGAAGGAACGCTATGTGTTACCTATTGATTTAAAAAAATAATAATTATTTTGTTTAAACCCTATCAGCCCTGCTGATAAAAATAGTCTTTAACACCTTTGTTAAACTTAGTTTTCAGCATGTGTTTGCTTCCCCAGGTATAAAAAGTTAACTCATCTGCTTACAGAGATTTTAGGAATCCCTCGCCATTTTTATGAAATCAGCTCTCTATTCCAGAGGGATAGATTCTGAAGGCAGCGTCGTTGGGGATTAAAATCAAAGGCTCTGGAATCAGATGCCAATCAGATGTCCATTCTGAACAGCTGTCTGGCCTCCGACAAACCGATGAGCCTCTTTGATGTCCTTTCCCCGCCTACAAACCCAGGACGAACGTAGCTCTGTCACCTGGCCATCATGAGGTGTGACAAGAGAGTGCATGCCCATTCAACCAGCATTTGCAGAGGGCCAGGCACCGTCCTGGCTGTCAAAGACACAGCTGTAAACCAGTCCTACCAGGTTCTCACTCTCTCAGAGTTTTCATTCTGGTTGGGAAAGCAAAAATCAAGAGAAAAAGCAATAACAGATAGGAGTAAGCTCTATTCCGAGCATTTCTGAAAACACTGCAAGTGAGAGGGTTTAGGTGACTCTGGTGGGGCTTCTGCGAGGAGGAGGTCGTTAAGCAGAGCCCTGAATGACAACGAGCCAGCCATGCAAAGATCTTGGGGAAAAGCACTTTAGGCAGAGGCAACAACCAACTCCAGGGTCCACGAGGAGGTACAAGTTAGGTGCGTTTGAGAGGCAGAAATGAAGTGGGAGAGTGTACAAAAGTGGAGACTGAGGCAGGCGGGGTCTGAGAATGAGCCTTGTAGGACTTCAGAAGGAGTTTGGACTCATTCTAATTGTAATGCCAAGCCATTAGAAGGTTTTAAGCATGGTTTATGCTGCTCTAACTTAGATTAACATTTCAAAATGACCGCTCTGTCCACTTTGCAGAGAAATGATTGGAAGGGGGTAAGAAGAGGAGTGGGGGGCCGGTCTGGAGACGGTTGGAGTTGCCAGAGGAGAGAAGACAATGGCTTAGACCAGGATTTGAGCGGTGCCGATGGGGAGAAGTGGTCAGATTTGGAATACACTTTCAAAATAAATCTGCCAAGACTTGGTGGATAAATGTAAGGAGCAACAGAAAGTGAGGCATCAAGAATGATTCCTGTGTGTGAGGTCCCAGAGAGTGGGTAAGAAAATGGTACCATCTACTGAGACAGCAAAGACTCTGGAGAAGCAGCCATGAGGAAGTAGAAAAGCAAGAGTTCTCCTTTGGCCACGTGAGTCTGAGCTGCTCAGTAAACATCTAAGTGGAGATGTCAAGTGGGCAGGTGGGTTTAGGAATCTACAGATCCAGGGGGAAATCAAGCTATTCAGAGTTTTCAGCATACAGATGGTATTGAAAGCCAAGGGCGCAGATGGGATCATTAGGGAGAAAACAGAGGGAAAGGGGGGATCCAGAGCTGAGTGTTAGAATATTCCAACATCAGAGGTCAGACATAGGTGGAAGATACTGAGAAGGAGATGGTGAGCTGGCAGGAAGACTAGAAGAGTAGAAATGTTTCCAAAAGGGAAGAGTGGTCAACCTTGCCAAATGTTGCTGAAAGACAGTAAAAGGAGGATAGTAATGGATCACCAGACTTGGCAAGACAGAGGTCTTTGTCAACCTTGTCAACAGCAGTTTCAGAGGTACAGTGGGACTGAAAGCCTGACGAGAGGATTCAGGAGAGACGGAAAGGTGGAAAGGAGAGCAGAGAAATGAATTGGTAATTAGACAGGCATGGAGATCACAGAAGAGTCCAGGACATTTCAGAGTGCCCTTGGGAAGAATGTCGTAGAGAGGGAGAAATTGGAAATGCTAGACAGAAAGGTGATCTTTGTAAAAGTTCTCATTTTGTTAATAATTCGTGTATATTTGCGTTTATTTATACTGCTTATTTCACCTAGGGATTCTTTAACTTAAAGAGTCTTTATTTCTCTGGTACTAATATTGCACCAGAGATATATTTAAAAATTAGGCATTTTAATAGGAAGAATACCTAATCCTCCATTTGTGAGAAAATGTCCCAAAGGACTGGTTTAATTGGATCTCTGAGATCCTTAGACATGCAAATTCTCACAGCCTTAAAATTATTCATTTCCAGTGTTCTCTATGTACACCAGATAACACATGGTCACTCCCGTTTATGATCTCAGCTCCTGACAAGCTGAATTACTCACAATTCCCCGAAGGCCACATTGTTCCAGGCTGCTGTACCTTGTACCCACACACCACCCCTGATGCGTCTACCCCAGGAACACCCTCCTGTCGCGTTCTCTGGGAAGCCGCCCTCCCTTGGGTCCGCACTAACCCCTCTAGATTTCTTATCCCTGTTTTCTTTTTCTAAAGATAATGTGGGACCCAAGAGAGTAATATGAAGCAAGGATTATAATGAAGCCTACTCCATGAAACTGAGGTCCATTTTCAAAAACAACAAGGATTTTTTTTAAATGTTGAAAATATAAGCAATGCAGAAAAGAAGAAAGAAGAAATCAAAATTCAACTAAGATCACATCCCAGAAACAAGCTCCACTCCCATTTTGTTCAATGTCCTCCGGACTCAGTAATCTCATAGAAAAGACCTTTCCTAGGGCAGCAGACTTGCTCCTGGACAGATGTGGCTGTGCTTACTTCAGTGACCAGCACAGGAGGCTTGCTGTATTTTCTTTTGTATTCCTGGTGCTTAGCACAAACACTGGCTCTATAAAGGACCCATGTATGTTTGTGAAATTAGTGAATAAGAGCATCTCTGCCTACAAAACAGCAAGAGCAAGAATAGTGCAGCCCCCTGACATCACTGACAGATGAAGAAATAGAGACTCAGAATGAAAGACGAACTCAGCTGTTCTGAAGGGGGAGCACAGAGTACCGGAAGGGTCACAGTCTCTGCTCCAAAACAGATCCAAATAGAAGTAACATTTCAAATCAATCTGAAAATATATTTTAAATAAATATTGCTGAGGTAACTGGTAAATAATATGAAAAACTAAATTTAGAGCCTTATTTCATGCCGTATGAAACCATGTAAGAACTAGGAGACCACGTAGATAAGCACAGCCTTGGGATAAGAACAGAATAACAAAGACAGAGATATAAAAGGAAGGATCAATCGCTTGACAGCACAAAATGAAAAGACCTTTAAAACATTGAAAGGCAAATAGAAAATTATTTTGAAGTATTGAATCGATAGCCTTAATATATAGAGATCTTATGAATCAATAAGATAAAAGCACTCATTGGAAGTAGGCAAAGGAAATGAAAAATGTAATTCGTGAAAGAAGAAATACAAATTGACAACTCCTATTAGATTTTATAGGACTATATATATTACAGGACTTCAAGTCACCAGGACTTAAGAAAGGCAAGTTAAAAGACCTTTTTTTTTTTGCCTACGAAGTTGGTAAAAGCGTGAAAAGAGAACTAACCATTGTTGATAACAATATTAAAAAAATAGGTGTTTTACACTGCCAGCTGAACTGTATATGGGAATAACTTCTATGGGTCAATTTGGCAATACATGTCCAAAGTCTTTAAAAATGTGCATGCTAGTTTGCTCACCATTTCCAAAAGTAAGAGTTTATCACAAGGAAGTAGTTATGCTTCTCTGTAAAGATATTAACGTGGTAATCTCTGGCGATGGGATTATGGGTTGTTTCTCCCATTGTACTTTTCATTGTTTTCCAAGTGTTCTGAATTGAACTTACATCTCTTAATTAGAGATAAAAAAATAAACGAGGACTTTCAGTTAAAGATGACAGATTGAACATTAATATTTACCTCCATTTCCTCCCAAAACCAAACTAAAATAACAGTAGAGTGATTTTTAAGGCATAAACCCAAAAGGACAGAGAGAATGGGAAAAGAAAACTTTGAAAGTTGGAAAAGGAAGAGAAGTAACTGATTTAGCAAACGAGAACCAACAGTAGCGAAAGCCAAGATGAAACCTGGTTCACATCACAGACCCTCAAAGGCTCAGGAGTTGGCTGCACCAGGTTCCTTTGGAAGTGGGGGAAAAGATAGGGCTGAAAACAGAAGGTTTGGTTGAAAATTTATTTGAAAAGCAGATACACTCCACCAGCTCTCCTTCCCAACTCCACAAAGGGAAGAAGTCTGGCGGTTTTTTCCCACTGGAGAGGAATAATTGAGCATCTCTGGGCTAAGGAACACCAGGCAGAAATGAGGGCAGGAGTGCCGCATGAAAGAGAAGAACTAAGCAGAAGCGTACACACTGAATATCTGGGTCCCCAGCCTTCCTCCCCATCTTGACTCACAGAGGACTGGCAGCCAGACTTACATCCTCCAGGCAGTAGATTCCAAATTCTTCTCTTGAGAATCCAACCCAAGAGAAAATAATCATCAGAGGGTTTCCTAATGAAACAGCCAATCACCTCAGAACAAAGTTCTCTGTTAGTAAAGACTTCCACCCACCACCACCACCAACACTACCACAGAGAGAGAGAGCATCACACAGAAGTTTAGTGCGCCAATCTTAAACTATGAGCAGAGGGGCAGGCATCCCCAGATACTTGAAGAAAATATTTACCCTGTTTCATTTATTCTAAGATGCAAATGTTTGACACCTGAATGAACATCTCTGAAATCCAGATAGACCTTACAAATTGATGGCATTGTAAAAATCACTGCCAGACAAGAGGCAGTCACAATATGACTGTGCCAAATAATTTCATAGACACACAAGGTCAAGAAAGCACTAGCATGAAGGGTCTTAGAGTCAATAGTATACGTTAACTTGAAAGCTAGAGACCAAAACAAATCAGAGAAAGCAAGTAGAAAAAAGAAAATATATCCCCCAAACCATCATTAATATCCTTAGAGAGACAGTGGAAAACACTGCATTCAGTATTTTTTTCAATCTATGAAAAGAAGAATACTCAAATAATTCTTGGAAGTTAAAATAAGATAGCTTAAAACAGAAGATTAGGTTGCGAAAAATTCCCGAAAAGAAGAGCAAAAAGACAAAAAATAGAAAATCGAGAGGAAAAAGATTAGAGACTGGGTTCAGGAGCTCCAAAAAGAGAAAACAGAGAAGTCACCAGCAAAATAATTCAAGAAAAATTTCCCGGAAGTGAAAGAGGTAAGTTTCTAGATTAAACGAGATCCACCAACGGGGGCTGGTCCCATGGCCAAGTGGTTAAAGTTGTGCGCACTCCACTTTGGTGGCCCAGTTTTGCAGGTTCAGATCCCAGGTGCAGACCTACTCCATTCATCAGCCTTGCTGTGGCAGCATCCCACATACAAAACAGAGGAAAAATTGGCACAGGTGTTAGCTCAGTGCTAATCTTCCTCAAGGCAAAAAAAAGAGGAAGGTTGGCAATGGATGTTAGCTCAGAGTGAATCTTCCTCATCAAAAAAAAAGAAAGAAAGAGAAAGAGATCCACCAAGTCCCACAAGAAGAAGCAAAATAGATCCACAACAAAGCACATCACTATGATATTTCATAACACTGGAGACATGGAATAGATCCCACAAACTTCAAAAGAGAAAAACAAAACAAAACACAGTTTTCATGAATTGAGACAGAAGATTATGGAGCAAAGCTTCCAAATTTCTATAGTAAAATGTTTTGAAACCTAGAATTTTATCCTCAACTATCAACAAAATGAGAGGGTAAAATAAAGACCTTTCAGACCTGCAAGGAGAGAGATGAAGGAATTATCCAGGATAAGGGGTGAAGGCAGGACTCAGGATGACAGGTACATCACTGGTAGACGCAGCAACCAGTCCAGCCTGGAGGAGATCAGAAGATCCCAAAGAGATTCCTTCGAGAACATGAAATCAAACGTATTGGAAGAGTTTGCACTGAATTTGTGAATACAGAAAACTAAGCAAATGGAACAAGAAGGCAATAATTAACTCTAAGAAAAACAAAAAGATATGATAGAAAGAAAAAGTAATAATTGCGTACTGCATGCCTCAGCATGCACTGTCATTAAAAACTGAATAATGAGCTAACCACAATTACAATTTAATTATACTGGAAGAATGAAGAAGATGAATTGTGTGCTGGGGACAGGTGGGTAAAAGAGAACAAAGTCCTTGTATTCCATGTGTGAAGCAAATACTTAGTTTCTAAAATTTTTTTTAAAAAAACCAGAAATACGTTACTTATAAATTTGGAAGTGAATGTCAAAAGAATGAGGTGGACGTTGCAAGTGGATGCTCCTGAACCATAGGGCAGAGAATTGCTATGTTTTATAATAAGCCGTGTAGAATTATTTTTATATTTATACTTTATGCATATACAGCTTTAACAAAAATAAAAGCTAAATAAGGAAAAAAAGAATGAATGGACATGAACTTTGGAATCAGATGTGGGTTTGACTACCAAGTATATTTGTCACTAGCTGTGTGACCGTGACCAGTCACTCTTCAGGCTTCAATTTCCTCATCTGTACAACAGGAATTAAAATAATCTACCACATGGCGCTGTTAACGGGATTAAAAGAAATAATGCCTTTAGAGTGGCAGGCACAGATTCGTCACCTTGACAGTTCTCCACGCCGCTTCACCAGTGGGATCTAATCTCTACCTTCGAAAAGTTTAGAATTTGAGAAAAGCAAATAGGTGTGTTAGGTACTTTGAAAATAAACCCATGCTTTTTGTTTTTAGGTTTTAAAGGAAAATTTACAGATTTATGGTTTAATTTCTTGATCTCAAATATGGAGTGCACCTGAAGCCTTCATTGCTTCAATCGCTTCATCCATTTCCTGCTAATTCCCTAGCACCTGCTCTAGCTCTGCCCTCCCCTGGCTTCAGCACCAGCAGCCTGAAAGGAGCCCCAATCCCCACACAGACACCATTAACAAGATGGAATTACTTGGAGGTAAAGCGAGATTTTACAAACCATTTGTTGCTCACTGGAGATGTGCTCTGATCTCATCATAAGAATAGGAGGGAAATGCACGGAGAAGGTCAGGGCTGTGGAAGGAATGTGGACAGTTCTACAAAGTGTTTCGGGTTGGGAACAAATATTAAAGGAATTTTCAATTTCAAGCGACCAATAGAAAGTGATAAACGCAGCGCTCCAGCAACTCTGCAGGTACTAGGTCCAGACCCTGGGCAAGCACTCACTCCATCTGACTTGCCCCTTCATCATGCTCCTAGACTAAGTCACCAACCATCTGCACTTGCCAAGTGCGATGCCCACCGCTCTACCCTAACCTTCCATGACATTCCAGCGGTGGCTGACACATGGGCCCCTCTCTCCCTCTTGGAGCACTTTCTGTCCTGCCTTCACGACACACGTTCTGGTGGCCATTCCTTACCATCGCCCTCCTGTAACCAGCCACCTCACTTCTCTCTTAGCTTAGACCCTGCAGGAGTCTCCTCATGGTTTCCCTTTGGTGTTCTCGCCTATTTCAAATCACGCTCCACTCAGCGGCTAGAGTTGCTCATCAAGAACATAAATCAGATCACCACCCCTGTCTTAAAACGCTCCAGTGGTTTCTTGCAAAAATTCAATCGAAGCCAAGCCCCATACACCAGGGCCTAATTAGAGATGCTACGCGTTGCTGGTGTCAGGTCTGCTGTCCGTTCTAAGAGAGGTCTTCCGACCACTCACCCTAACAGGCCTCCACCTCATTACTCACTCTCACATTACTTGGCTTTATTTCCTTCATGACACTACCACTCAAATTCCTGTTCACTCATTTATTTACTTGACAATTGCAACCTCTTCCCTACAGGGCAAGGTCCATGAGGGTAAGGACCTGGTCTGTCTCGCTCAGTGTCTGGCTCAGAGTAAAAACTAAATAAATATTATTTTAATCAATTAATTGACAATTAATTTGAGGAAAAATAGCCCAAGAGAGAAGGAATAAGACAAACAAAAACAAAATACCCCAGAGGAAACAGATAGTACAGGTAGCAGAAGAGACTTTCAAAACTTTCTAATCAGTATCTCAGAGAAAAGTAGTAGTTCATACATTTAAAAGAAGAAGAAAAAGAAGGAAGAGAAGAAGAAACAACACAAGATGCTCACCAAAATATCCTTGAATTTTAAAAATATAATTGACAAAATAAAAAATTCAATAGATGGGCTAGAAGAAAAAAATTGATCTCTCAGATTATAAATTAAAAATGAATGCAGAGATTTAGAAAAAACATTCAAAAAGTTAAGAGACTCAGGAGGATTAATTCAGAAAGTCTAATATTTATCTAATAGATGTTCAAGAAAAAGTGAATGGAAAACGTGAAAGAGAGAAAATTATTTAAATTTTTCCAGAGCAAAAGAAAATGCCAGCCTTCAGACATCACCAAGTCATGAAAAGGATGAATTAAAACACAACACACACACACACACACACCACATGCCACTGGAGCCATCATCTTGAAATGCCAAATATAAAGTTTCCAGAAAGAAAGAATAAGTTGCCTACAAAAGAACCAGAATCATACTGGCATCATATTTCTTATCAGTAACATTCAGTACCATAAGACAATAGAGCATTGCCTGTAAGTTTTGGAGAAAATTTATTTTAAACATAAAATTTTATATCTTGCTGAGTTATCAATCACAAATAAGAATAAAATCCAGACTTTAATGTATATGCGAGGACTTGGATATCATCACATAGTGATCTTCTCTAAAAGCATTACTCAAGTATGTACCACAGCAAAACAAGAAAGGAGTGCAAGAAAGTAACAGACACAGTGTGTAAGAAACGGTAGTCTTAACCCAGGAGAGCGTGAAAAGAAAGCCTCAGCATGCCTGAACGGTGCAGAAGGGCCTGGAAAGCAATAAATCCGAATTAGAACCTAGAAAAATTCAGCCAGCTCTAAAAAGACAGTGTATTTGTAAAGAAAATGGACTCCCCAAAAGGAATGGTACAATTTAAAAGTTGGATGATTTTATTTGTAAGATGGATTCAAGAAGTAATCATAAAGGTAAGTAGTTACAATACGCGTCCCTCTTCCCTTCTCTAGGAAATGACTTTTCCTGATGGTTTTTGAGAGTTTTCTTCTCCTTCAAGAACCCAAAATTGTTAACATAGAATCTCATTTCCTTTTCTAGTTTTGCAATCACATTACATGGTCTTTATTGAATACCTGTTTATATAATATTAATATTGTATACTCTGGATGTTGGCTTTCAGTTTTTAGGATCAACCTACAGGCAAAGCAAAAAGGACATATACGGTTACACAACGGACTATATGTCATAGACCCAGACGTTGAAATGTAACGGTATAGACGGCTAGATGGTGGGGGTGGGAGACCCATTCCACGTGCGGCAAAGTGTAGAGGAACCAGTTTTCTCATCTTGTGCAGTGAGAACTCGATGGAAACTCTAAAACTGATAGGTCAAGATGTAAAAATTCTGAAATGTTATTTGAATATTTTATATATATTTTTTTCCCTGGGGAAGATTCACCCTCAGCTAACATCTATTGCCAATCTTCCTCTTTTTGTATGTGAGCCGCCACAGAATGGCCACTGACAGATGAGTAGTGTAGGTCTGCACCCAAGAACCAAACCCAGGCCACTGAAGCGGAGCATGCCAAACTTAACCAATAGGTCACCAGGGCTGGCCTGAGTATTTTATATTATTAATATTATTGAATATTATTATAGTGGTACCCAAGAGAGGAACTAAAAATAAAGTGTGACTAGCAGAAAGTAAAGAGAAGTAAAAGAAAGAAAAAAAGATAAAGTCATCCTTATTATGGTGGGGAGACAATAGAGACTTCTAAAACCTTATAAATCGAGAAAGAGAGGGAAATTCATTTCATTTAGATTGTGGCAGTAACTACCAGAAAGACTAAAAGAGAAAGTTTAAAAAGTTCTCTCTAAGCAGGGGAACAGACTGAGGTGGCTTGAGAAGAAGAAAAACTTTGACTTTTCATTTATATCTCTCACATCATTTAAAATCTCTCTTGTAACCATTACCATGAGAAGGTATTATTTTTATAAATTAAAATACACACAGTGTTGTATGTTAGTAATACTTCAATAAAAAATAATTTAAAAATAAAATACACATGCAAAAATTAACATGCTATTTAAAATTAAGATTATAAATCCCTAGATATGAGTTAAATACCTTCTTGGCTGAAATTCCCCTTTGATTGGATGATCCGTGAGACCTCTCCAGCCCTAACCTTCAGTGCTTCAGTGACCTGGGCCTTACCCACGGCTCTGAAGGAAAGGCTGCAAATTTGACTTCAGAAACTGCCAACACCATCTTTTCTGGAAGTACATTGTCACTGTTTCTGACTCCAACCTTATAAGTAGAGGCAGCCTCCAAGAGCGTTCCTGCTCCCTTATCTGGTTCACAAAACCAGAGACAGAATCTGCTCTGGAAACAATCCACAGGACAAGGCTTCCCTAAGGCCAGCTTGGCAGAGATTATCTTTCTTACAGGATTTATATTGCACTTTTACATAAAGTATCCCATTTAACTGATGAGGAAACTGAGTCCTAGAGATGTAAGTTACCAGCCCAAGAGCTCTCAGCCACTAAATGATAACCATGTCATCAACCACGGTTGAGAAACGTCAACCTTGTCTCTGACTCCAAGACAACCACCGGCATCCTCTAAACTGGCTGCCTCTAGCGCCTGTCAAAACCCAATGATCCAACCTCATACAAACTCTTTAGGGAACAGAAAAAAGAGGAAGACTTCCCAGACTCATTTTATGAGCTATTGCAAGTTTGATATAAAAACTCAGGCAAGGACAGCATTGGAAAGGAAAATTGAAGACCAATCTCATCCGTGAACATGAATGCAAAAATCCTGAACAAAACATTAGCAAACTGAATCCAGCAATTAAAAAAATGAAAAGAAAATCATGACCAAATGGGTTTATTCTAGGAATGAAAGATTAGGTCAACATTAGGACATGTATTAGTGTAATGTATCTCACTAGTAGGAGAAAAATTATGCTGTGATCTGAATTGATGTAGGGTAAGCATTTGATAAAATTCAAAAGAGAATTCATGAGACAAAAAGCAAAAAAGAAGAAAGTTTAATTCCTTACAGACTAGAAAGAGAATGTCCTGAATATGAGGAAAGCTATCTTCAAACCAACAAGAGCAAACCGTGTTCTCAATTGTGAAACATTAACATATGCTCTTTAAAATCAACCATAACGAAAAGTTACACATGATCCCCATTTCTACGCAGCGCTGTATTGGGCTCCTAACCTGTGCACTGAGGCGAGGATAAGGAAAGGAACCAGGGTTCAAGAAAAGGGAAACCAAACTGTCATTATTTGCAGATATGATGTTCTCCATGGAAAACTTCCAACTATCCAAATTATTAGCATTAACAAAAGAGTTTAGTGAGTTTGCATGACATCAATATATAAGTCAATTGCATTTCTATATACCAGCAAAAAAAGGTTAGGCAATGCGATTTTTAAAAAGATCATTTACAACAGCAATAACAAAACAAGGCACCAAGGAATAAGTCTAACAAAAGACATGCAAGACCTTTTTGAAGAAAGTTATAAAACTTTGGTGAGAGATATTAAACAAGACCTAAATAAACAGAATGATGAAATTTTTCCATGGATAGGATGATTGAATATCTTAAAGATCTCATTTCTCTCCAAACTGTTCTACAGACCCAATGAAATTCCAATAAGTTGTTTTGTGGAACTTCACAATCAAATTCTAAAGTGTATAAAGAAGAGCCAAGGGCCAAGAGTGGCTGAGACAGGTGCACGTGCTCCACCAGAATCAAGGCGTATTATGAAGCTTCAGTAATTAGGATTGTGTTATTAATACAAGGATGAAGAACAGAAAATAGAACACAAAGAGAACCCAGAAACTGATCCACGCTTAGATCAAAACATGTTATAGGATAGACCTGGCATTCAGATCAAAGAGGTTATCCACATAGAAAAAAATGAAAGTGGATTCCTGCTTCACACTACACATAAAAACCAATTCCAGGTGGATCGGGAACTAAAACAGGAAAAATAAAACGTTAAAACTTTTTTAAAAAATACGAAAGAATGCTCTAATGATCGGTTGATAGGGAAAGATTTTTAAACAAGCAAAAAAAAGCACAAACCATAAAGAAAAAATTAATAAAATTGACTAATAAGAAGACTTCTGTTGAGTAAAATCACCATTTAAAAAAGTGAAAAGACAAGCTTCAATCTGAGAAGATATTTGTAAAATATAATCAACAAAGAATGATTATCCAGAAAATGGGGAATCCTAATGAATAAGAAGGAAAAAGAACAAGAAATACACAGAAGACATGAACAGGCCTATCTGTGAAAAGGAAACAAGAATGGCCCATATTTATATGAAGACACACTCAACCTCATTATTAATCGCACAACTGCAAATTAGGATGACAATAAAATAGCTTTTCAAAAACAAAAACCCAACCAAACCCAGCGTTGGCAAGGATGTAGAGCCACAATTGTCTCATATGCTGCTGACAAGAGCGTAGTTTGGCTCCCCTGCATGGAAAGCAATTTGACGTTACTGTGAACTGGTCTGCTCCACTTCTACTCCAACTTCCTTCTAGCGTGCCATCCTATATTTCAAAGGGCAGAAAACTGAAATCTGCATTTCCAAGATACCCCCACAGCTAGGGTTCTGGATATGTTTTTTTTTTTTAAGATTTTTATTTTTTTCCTTTTTCTCCCCAAAGCCCCCCAGTACATAGTTGTATATTCTTCGTTGTGGGTCCTTCTAGTTGTGGCATGTGGGACGCTGCCTCAGCGTGGCCTGATGAGCAGTGCCATGTCCGCGCCCAGGATTCGAACCGACGAAACACTGGGCCGCCTGCAGCGGAGCGCGCGAACTTAACCACTCGGCCACGGGGCCAGCCCCCGGTTCTGGATATGTTTAAGGCTTGACTTCTCCAATGCGCTCAGAGCAGTTTGAACTGAGTTAAGTGGGGAGAGGGGCAGGCTCAGGGCATTGGCTTTGCTGGCAGGGATTATAATGGTGGCCTCCTGGCTTTAAAAGGTGGTTTCAGAGCAGAGGCAGCTTGCTTCTGGAGCCAGCAGGTCTCACAGTGGCTTCCTGATTTAGCTGAAGTGGCTTCCTAATTGCCCCTAAGGCAGTGTGGCTTTGGAGCCAGAACTGTATTGGCAGGCTTCCAATTCAAAACAAATCTTCCTGATGAAGGGGAAAGTGGTAGCTTTCTTGGTGGCCCAGTCCTTTGGTGTGGCTTTGGAAATGATTTCTAGAAGCTCAGCCTAGAGTCTGTTCCTTCCACCCTCCCAACAATTCTGTAAACGATCAATAACCTATAATAAATCTCTTTCTGTTTTCATGAGCTAGAGTGCATTGTGTTCTTGGTCACTGTACCTTGATCAGTACACCTAGCAAAGTTGTACCTACATACACCATACATCCTTGCAATCACACTCCCAGATATACACCTTAGAGAAACTCTTGGATATGTAGACCAAAAATAGGTATGAGGACATTTATTGCAGCATTTATAATAACAAAAAACTGGAAACAACCCGATGTCTCTCGAGAGTAGAATGAATAAATAATGGTGGTATAGTCATACAAAAGAATATCAAACAGATATGAAAATGAATGACCTACTGCTTCATATTTCAACACGGATAAATTGCAAAAATAGAGTTGAATGAAAATGTCACAAAAGAATGTATACAATATGATTTCACTTATACAAACATAAAACTAAACAATGTATTATTTGGAGATACATACACATGTGATAAAGCCATAAAGAAAATACAAGCAGCAGTCAACACGGAATTCAGGCTAATCACTACCTGTGTTGGGAGAGGCAGGTGTGTTTTAGGAAAGGGACCCCTGGGAGCCTTCAAAGGTGTGGGGTTATTGTGTTGTTCTGAAGCTGGGAGCAACATGAAAAGCACAGCATCACCGGGAAGGGTTCTTGCCGAATATGTTTAATTTTAGTCTGACCAAGCCTTTAGTTCTTTACAATTTCCACATACAGGAAATACAGAGGACAGAGGAACAAGCTAAGCAATACCATAAGGAAACAGTCAAACAAATCCAGAATGTGGGACATTCTTAAGAGAAGTGGCCCAATCCCTTCAACAAGTCAATGTACTTGGGAGAAGGGGAGAGGAAGGAACAGTTGTTCTAGCAAAAGAGAGATGTTCTTAATTGGACCCTGTTTTGAACAAACAAGATATTTTGGGGACAATTAAGGAAATTTAACTGTTGGCTGGGGAATTATTAGTTTACTTAGGTGTGACATTGGTATTGTGGTTATGTAGGAGAATGTCATTTTTAGAAAGCCATGCTGGAGTATTTAGAGGTGAAGCTTCTGAGTGTATGTAATCTAACTTTGAAATGGTTTAGGAAAATATATATATGTGCATATACACATTTACATATGAAGCAAATATGGCAAAATATTAAGAAATGTTAAATCTAGCTATAGATTTATGCACATTGTACTCTTCTTTCCACTTTTCTGTGTTATTTGAAATTTTTCATAATAAAAAGACAAAATAAAAAATGAAGGTTAAGGAGCTGGCCGGGTGGCATAGTTGTTAAGTTTGCATGCTCTGCTTCTGTGGCCCAGGGTTCACAGATTCAGATCCCAGGCATAGACCTTACACACCACTCATCAAGCCATGCTGTGGTGGTATGCCACACACAAAACAGAGGAAGACTGGAACAGATGTTAGTTCAGCCACAATCTTCCTCAAGCAAGAAGAGGAAGATTGGCAACAGATGTTAGCTCAGGGCAAATCTTCCTCACCAAAAATTAAAAAAAAACAAAATGAAAGTTAAGGATGCAAAAAAATAATGAAAGTGCTAAATAATACAATCAATAATTGTTCAGTTTAACAAATATTTGACACACACACATACACAATATTTTCATTGTCCTAGAAAGAACTTTCTCAAGATATATGTACTAAGGAAAGAAAGAAGGAAAAAGGACCAAGTTTTCAATAGTTAGAAAATGACATCAACTCATAAAAGGGTCTATTTTCACATTCCCATCACAGAAACATCTCACTCTGAATCCATTGTTTCAAGCCTTTCTAGGCCATTTGGAACAACCATGCAGATGCTGAGCATCCTGGAGACCCTTCTCTTGCCAGCAAGGACACATCAAAAGAGATGGTACTTTGAAGGAACCTGTCAAAAGCTTCAGCGGTAAATTCACAGGAATTTAGCAATGAAGGGTTCTGAACCTCCGTTACATGTAAGGGTTTAAAGGTTGGACAGTCTCTTCTTCAAGGTAAATTTTTTCCCCCAAAGAAGGAGTTAAATCTCTCCTGTGAAGGACCTCAACTCTCAGAGTCACCCATAATAATCAGTGTTTCTGAGTTTACTCAGTTTTTCTTGGGTAATTGGATTCCTTCAAAACATAATATTTTGGGGGCCAGCTGGGTGGTATTGTGGTTGAGTTCCTGCACTCCATTTCAGAGGCCCCGTGCTCTCGAGTTCAGATCCCAGGCGTGGACCTGTGCACTGCTTATCAAGCCATGCTGTGGCGGTGTCCCACAGACAAAAAATGGAGGAGGATTGGCACAGAGGTTAACTCAGGGCCAATCTTCCCCACAGGAAAAAAAAAGACATAATATTTTCTTTATAAAGTGGAAGAATGTGGTCAGGAGTCCTTTGGATTGAAATTCTCTCTCTGGATAAAGGGAAGGAAAGGGGGACCCCTCACTTCCCACTCAGTTCTCAGGCCCACAAGAAACAACTCTCCACTCATTCCCAGCATACATCCTCCTTCAAAACTTGCAAGGTGATCCTGGCTTCCTCTCACCCTTCTCCTCCTCAGTAGCCAGGGTGGATGATATTAGTCCTGTTGACTACCCACACCCTCCTTCCTGAAGCGCCTCCCTCCCTGGACCAGGTAGACTACACTTGAGCTTCCCCTGCTACCTTTCTGGCCACATCTTCTGCGTCCTTTACTCACTCTGCTCCTTCTTTGTTGACTAAATGTCAGCTCTTCACAAAGACTCCCTCTTCTCTCTTCCTGAAAGAGCTCACCCCTCTCACAGCTTCAAGTGCCTCCTCTCTACAGAGGGTTCTCACACTTACATCCATCCAGCCCTTCTCTCGTGAGTCCCAGACCCAAATTTCCAACTGCCGGCCTGAGAGCTGCACCCATGTGGCCCACAGGGTTTTAAATTCCATCTGCTCAAAACTGAAAGCAAGATGATCCCCTTCAAACCTACCTCTTCTTCTGCACTTCCAACTCTTCTGTTCCTCCATGAGAAAAATACATTGTAAATTATGACATGATATCCACATAGAGCACTATCATATTGTCACTCAGTATCACCATCCTCTCAGCTCCCCCAGACTCAACTTAAAATCTCCATCCTTAACTGTTTCCTAGTGCTCCTTTTACTGGTTCAGAATTCAGGGGGCTATTTATAAACACAAGTTCTGGGGCCCCATCCCCGGGTTTGGAGACCTCTGCTCTGTATATAACATTTTCTAGATCAAATCAGACCAAGGAAGTACTTGTACCATACTGGATGGTCCCTGTAAAATTGCTTTGACTGGGCTGTTTGTTGTGATACCCTTAACTTCTTGAAAGATGCTGCAAGAAGCAGTACTATTAAAACTGCTGTTGTGCTCCCTACAGAGGTGTGGTGAGGATGTCCACATGACATCACAGAGGAGGCCTTTTATGAGGCAGAGACCCTGCCTGATGAGGACACAACCAGAGGAGAGGCAGACTAGAGACCCAGTGGAGGGAAACACACGTTGGGTTCAGTGACCCACTTATTCCTTGAGGAGAACCCCTATTTCTACCTAAGAGCATTCCTGGAAGCTGATGGATTTCAAACAACATTCTGAAGAGACTCATCTCAGGGGACAAAGCAGGTAGGGGTGGAAAGGAGGTAACGGGCAGGGAGAGGAAATCAATTCCCATCCTGCTTCAACCAAAAGCTCCACTCTTATTGCTTTACTTCTGGAGCTGCCATGTTTTTGAACAAAGAGTCCATTTGAACAAAGGGTTCTGTAACTTTAAAAGAGTTTTTAAACTACTAGTATAGAGGAGCGGAGAGTGGCAAAGTAAATGACTAGTGAGGGATTGCAGAAGGCCTTGAATTCTAAACCAAGGTATTCAGATTTCACTCCAGGCCAATGGGGAACCACTACAAGGTTCTGTGGAAGGAACAGAATGGTGAAAGCAACAGTGGAGAGAGAACGAGGTGGTCATGGCATTCAAGATGGAGACCAGGGTTGGGAGATAAAATTTAGGCACCAACTACCAGGTGTTTTAGATAATAATGAGCCTGAATTGGAATAAAAATAAAGGAAAAGATGCAAGAGACATTGCAAAAGGAAAGAATTCTGCACTTTGTGACCAATTAGATTTGGGGATAGAAGTAAGACAGAAGTTCAAAATTATGTCCAGATTTTAGATAGAATGACTAGAAAAGTGATTGTGTCATTAGCAGATACAGGCCATGTCTTAGCCCGTTTGGGCTGCTATAACAGAAAACCATAGACTGGGGGGCTTAAACAACAAACATTTATTTCCCCCAGTTCTGGAGGCTGGAGTCCAGGTCAGGGTGCCCGCAGATTCGGCGTCTGGTGAAAGCTCACTTCTTGGTTCACAGACTTGGTCCTCAGACAGTGGAGGGGTCGGGGGTGCTCTCTGTGGTCTCTTTTCTGAGGACATTAATCTCATTCATGAGGGCTCCACCCTTTTGACCTAATCACCTCCCAAATGCCCCATCTCCTAATACCATCACATTGGGCACTAGGTTTCAACACATGAATTTCGGGGGAACACAAATAGTCAGTCTATAGCAAGCCAGATAGAGACATGTGGAGAAAAGACGAGACATTCCATTTTAGGCCTATGGCACTGAATTAAAAGCAGGACAGAATGGTCACCATCTACAAGCAGTCAATCTTAATAACTTCCACCGACTCACATCATCATCTCTATTTCATCAGCAAGAACTGTCAAATCTGCTTCCTCAATCTTTGGTTCACTTCAATCTCTAGTACATCACATAGGCCAAGCTACTGTCATCTCTCACCTGAACTACTCCCAAAAGTACTCTGGCCCCTCTCTAACCTTGTCTTTACACAGCAGCCATATGATCTTTACAAAAGGAAAATTTAATTTATTTTATCTCCTTGCTTTCAAAAGTTTTCAGTGCCACCCTATTGATCATAGGATAAAGACGAAGTTACACTGGCTGCATGCCTTAGTCAACCTCTCTCTCCAACTGCATCTTGTACAGTGCTAGTTATGTTTTGATTTGTTCCATTCTCTGCCCTTTGTTCACAAGGCTGGAGACTCTCCATGCCCACTGCCGTCGCCAACATCTCAGTCTACCACCCTTCCCCCATCAGCCTCCCCTCTTCCTTCCAATCTGATATCCATTGTCTCTTCTTTGGGGACTCTCTCTGGCCTCCTCGCCTAGTTTAATTCTTCCTGTCATGGTTCGCATGGGACCATGTACCTAAAGTTAAGAAAAAACAGGGACACGAAGGCCTGTTGAGAACAAAACAAGTTATAAAGCCACATGCTTCCCTGTCAGTTATGGATATTTGTTCCTTCTTTCAGGGTCTAACAACAGTTATCCTCTTGTGATAACATGATAGGCAGCCAGCATAAGTCCTCCAAGGTGGCATGTGTTTGTCCCAAGAAATCGACTATCCAGGAAAGATGAGCAAGCACTCTGTGCAGCCCCTTCTGGCAGCCATTGTTACAGCTACCTAGTCATACTAGGTGGATGATATCATGGTTTCATGTTCTTCTCTACCCTGCCTGGGAGTTCCTAGTGTTAGGAAAAAGAAGAATCAGAACCTAAGTCTAGAGATTTGTACTAAGAATGAGATCTAGACTAGAAAGTGGTTGTGGTTCCCAAGCGAGAAGATCCCAAAGGAAAGACAAAAAGCCAATGCACTACCACCCCAGTGGAATACCTGTGGCTGAAAGCTCTGCACCCCATAGTTAACCGGAAACCCCTAAACGTTCCTGAACTGATGCTACCAGCACCATCACTGAGCCAGCCAAAAGACAAGGAAGAGAGAGGCCACAGAAAGCCTTCCAAGAGTTGTTCCTCAAGAGATGAGTCAGGGAAGTGAGGATGCATTTATCTCTGTGGGAAATACAGGGCCTCACTCAAAGTAGGCCCGAATCAATGTTGACTTGTTGATGAATAGACAAACATCAACTGAAACCAAGCTCGTCACAGTCCCTCCAAATCAGATCCTCCACTCTGTCCGCACTTCGTGTTTCCTCATTCTCCCAGGCTTCCAGGCCTAGTTAATGCCACTGCAGAGTGAGAGTCCTAATGTATAGCTCTAATAATGCCATTTCCCTTATCAAAATTATATCATGGCTCCCACTGCCTACACCAATGATTCAAAATTTAGTTGTACATCAGAATCACCTAGAGTGCTTTTCAAATGCACGGATACTATGGTCCCACCCTTGAAGATTCTGATGAGTAAAATAGAAAGAGAATTAATACCTATTATGTCTCTACTATGTGCCAAGTATTTTATGTACAATTCTTTATTTGATCCTTTCCATATTCCCCTGGAGGTGTAGTCCTATCACCATCGAAGATGAGGAAATGAGGCCCTGAGACTCAAGTAATTTATCTGAGATCACATAATTAGCAAATGATGGGACTGTAATTCAATGTCAAGTCTGTTGATTTATGTGTGTGTGTGTGAGGAAGCTTCGTTCTGAGCTAACATCTATTGCCAATCTTCCTCTTTTTTTTTTTTTTGCTTGAGGAAGATTAACCCTGAGCTAACATCTGTGCCAATCTTCCTCTATTTTGTATGTGGGTCACTGCCACAGCGTGGCTTGATGAGTGGTATGGGTCAGCACCCAGGACCTGAACCCATAAACCCAGGCCGCCAAAGCAGAGCATGCTGGACTTAACCACTACACCATAGAGCCAGTGCCTGAATTTTTATTGCAGCATATAGCCTCTGGCCATCCAAATCCCTTACCTGGGCATTCAAGACCTTAAAAAAAAAAGACTTCTAAAATGGTGCATTTTATTGTACATAAATAACACCTTAATTAAAAAGTTAATATTATCCTCACAAGACTTGTTATCTTGTTTTTTTGATAATAGCCATCCTAATGGGTGTGAAGTGGTATCTCATTTGGCAACTCATTTGTTTTTAATCCTTCTTGTTCATTAGTATATTTAAAGCTATAAGTTTTCCTTTAAGTACTGCTTTAGCTGTGTTACACAAATTCTATCATGTAGTGTTTTATTTAGTTCTAAATATTTATTTTTTAAAACAAGTGTTATTCAATCATACATTATGTAATTTCTAAACATGTGGGACTTTATTTTAGCGACCTTTTCAAAAATGTAGTTGAAGGACATTGTCTGAATGGGAGTGATTCTTTAGAATTTATTGAAGCTTCCATTACAGCGTAACGCATGGTCTACTGGTATAAATTCCTATGTATGTTCAGAAAGAATGTCTGTTTTCTGTTATTTTGGATATACATATTTTTAAATTGTGTTTTCAGCTCATTCAAATTCATGCTATTTTTTTCTATTTGATCTACAGTTCTTAGAGATGCCTGTTAAAATATCTCCAACTACAATTGTTAATTTATGTAATTTTTCCTATTTATTTGATATAGTTCAAGATTGTGTTGTTAGGTGCATGTATCTTTATGATGTTATATTGATTTTCCTACTGTTCTTTAAACATTTTAAAGATGTGAAAAATAACATCTATGCAGAAAGTTGATAAAGCTTATATGTATATTTAAAGAAATATGTATAAAGTGAGCACTCATATAACACTAAGGTCAAGAAATAATAATAAAATAATAATAAAACATTGCCAACAGTTAACAAACAAAAGGTAACATTAAAAAAACAAATCTGAGGCCAGCCCTGGTGGCCCAGTGATTAAGTTTGGTGCACTCCCCTTTGGCAGCCCAGGTTCAGTTCCCAGTTGTGGACCTACACCACTTGTCAGCAGCCATGTTGTGGCCATGACCCACAAACAAATAGAGGAAGATTGGTGACAGATGTTAGCTCAGGGCAAATCTTCCTCAGCAAAAAAAACCTCAAATCTGACTTCAACTCATCTAGCCTTTTCCAGCAGTAATCTACCTTCCCCTCCAAGTCTTCCAGTCACCACATGCTTCTTGGGGATCATGTGTTAACTCTGCCATTCATTATATCCAACCATCCCCATACCTTTCCTTTCACTGTGACTGGCATCAGAGGGCCCCTTCGCCCCTCCCCACCAGCAGAAAACCTGCCCAGGCTTCAAATTTCCACTAAATGGTACCTCTGTGGAGACTTCCCCCATTCTGTCCACGAGAGGGAAACTCTGCCCCTCTCCTCTCTGTTCTCTACACCTTAAAAAAAATTACCCTTCAGTCACCTTCCATATTCTCCTTGTATAGGGTTACTTTCTTTGTCATCTACTAGACATAGGCTCCTGGAAGGCAGGACCAGGGTCTTACCATCTGAATTTCCCACAGCTTCAGATTCAGTAGGAGGTATACGGTAACTGCTCAACAAATATTTTGAAGAAAGAAACAGAACCTCTCTTTAATCTCCTGTGTTTCATTAGCAGAGTAGCCGCCATTTTTTTCCTTTAAAATGTCTCTTTATCTTAATTTCTCCTCCATTTTGATTGCTGTTTTATTTCAGACCCTTATCACCTCACATCCAAAGAGCTGCAGAAAGAGCGAGAGAGGGGGGAAAAAGGAGGGAGGAAGGAAGGAGAGATGGAGGGAGGGAAGGAGGAGGGAGGAAGGAAATGGAAAGGAAGGGACTATGCTCAGACCCCCTCCCCAGACCAAATAAAATCAGAATTGCTAGAGAAGGGGCAGAGGCGTCCATAATTTTTCAATGTGCCAGCGGGGTTGAGAATCACTGCCTATTTGGTCCCTCTTAATCTAATCAAGATTACCTCTAGACCTTCATATCAGAAACAAATCTTAAAACTTTCAGTGTAGGCTTTACTCTTGAATCTCAGCCAAAGACTCTAAATAACTTACATAGTAGATACTCCAACAAGATAAATAAATGAATGAAGAAAAGAGGAAGGAATGCAATGGCTTTCAAGGCTGGCATAGTGGGCCTCATCTGGAGAACACATTCAGCTCCTTTTTCCAACATGCATCTCCACTCCACTCCGCAGGGTCCCCTCCTAGCCCCACATACATGCTGTGTTCCTGTCTTTCTTCTTTACTCTGCTCACCTGGAGGCTTCATTTATCCTCTCCCCTACTTCAAGGCCCTTCTCCGGTTTTACTTTCTCCACAAAGCTTCCCAGACCTCTGCTCTCACCCCTTTCTAAATTTCTGCGGTTGAAATAAACCCAGAGATTCACCACAAAATTCCACACAATGAACTTGTCACCACCGTTAATCCATGTACTGGTCTCCCCAACAAGATCACTAATTTCTTAAGGGCAAGGACCACAGCTGAAGCTTCTACCTCCTCCTCCCCGGCTCAGCCTCAGCCTGTGTGGAGAAGAGATGGTGTGCTAACCAAATGCCTTCTTCAGAAGGGGCCCTTTAACTTAACCCTTTCCTATTACAGACGAGGAAATGATGAAGCAGGAAGGCAGTGACTTGCTGGCAGTCACACACCTAGTAAATGGCAGAGCTGAGAGAGAAAAGACTCCAGTCTGCTGAGCCCCGGAGCTTGTGTTGTCTGGTTGCTTAATCATGACTGTCGGTTTTCTTTGTTCTCTCCTCAGATTTCTCCTCAAAGGGAGCAGAAGGCCCTTTTCTCGCCTCTCTGACTTTCCCTTATGAGCTCTGTCTTTCTCAGTGATAGCTTACTTGCCTGGCATATTTGGTGACTGAGCCCAGAGAACAGCACAGAATCACAGTGCTCAGGGTAATTCAGACATCGGGGCTATTTTCTGAAAATCTTCCCTGGATAATCTTTCTTTGTTTAGATGTGAGTTCCTGTTCTGGGTTGGATGAAGGACGTACGCATCCAAATTGGCCAGTGGGGGGCTTCAACTGAGGCTGCAGGAGGGCAGGCCATCGCTGCAGTATAAAAGAAAAGAATAACAGTTAAGTAGAAGCAGATCCTGCTGCCACCAACGTGGGGGGGTTCAGGCTAGGAGCACGTGGCAGCAAGAGAATCAGAATTCTGCCCTTGAGCAATAATGACTCTGTTATCCCAACTGTTATTGGCAGACGTTGAAGTAATTTCCATTCCTGTGGGGTGGAGAGATGCCAGAAATTCCCCTGAATTTCTTCCTGGGCAAGGCTGTTGGCAGAGTCTCGAGTGAAGGTAGAAATGGAGCCGGTGACCAGGGGAGTGAAGAAGACCGGAAATGCGTGGGCCCACACAGGTGGTTGCTATCCCCATTCCCACAGTTGGTGGATTTGATTAGAGGCCCAGGACAGCCGTGTGTGGGCAGGGCCACCCTCCCGGGCACAGCTGAAGGGCATTTATGTCCAGGCCAGCTGCTCATGGTGAGTTCTCTCATGCCCTGTGTCGTGTCCCACTGGGATCCTCCCAGCCGGGGCAGAAAGAGGCTTTACTCCTTTATTTTCACACCCATCCATGCCTGGAACAACTCTGCTGGTCCTCAACAGGGAGAAGATTGAGAGTGTTAGAGCCAGAGCATTTTAGAGCTTAACATGGCTCGCACTTATGAGAAATTGGATGAGAGAGGAAAGAAAAATATTCACGACTCATTTGGTACAGATGTCCAAGCCACGAGAACTAGAGGTGAGGGGTTCTTTCCAGTCTTAGTTCTGCCACTTCCTAAGTATGTGACCTTGGGCAACTCACTAGGTGTGGGAGTGGCTCATCATTCCCGCACCCATAGAGTTGGGGGACCAAATGAAATGCCCCCTGAAAATGGGCCTGAAGACCATCTGGATTCAGGCTCTTGGTTTACAATCAGGAAGTGCGGACGAGGAGCACACAGGCAGTCGGGGGCGCAGCAGGGCTGGAGCCTATCTCCGCAGCCCTGCGCATCTCTTGGGCACCACCATTCCCGCACGCACGGTTCCCAGCCCTGCTTCTCACAGGAGCAGCAAGAGGAGGATCCTCGCCCGGTAAGGCTAGAGGAAAGCCGGCCTCTAAGACGTCGGCCCACATGGTGCCACTTCCAGATGCCAAGGAAGGACCTCCCGGCCCCTCTAACAGGGCTCCGCCACGATACACAACGATGAGTCAGATTCCACCATGTGGCTGATTAAAGGCAACTGAACTATCTGCATTGTTTGAGCTTCTTGTAATTGAGTAGCTGTTCATGTATTACTTAACTAAAAATTAATTGAGTACAAATTCCTAAAACTTCTACCATTAGATTCATTTCTTTTGGCTGAGGTACTATTTGATTGGTAAAACAAATATCCCAGTGGTGGAGACACCACTCATAGCTCCTTTGGATGACAACAACAGCTAACATTTTTTGAGAACACACCGCATGCCAGGGTTGTTGTACATCTCATTTCATCTCACACTGTGACAATCTGTGAGGTGTGTGCGGCAGCTGGCAGCATCTTACAGAGGCAGACCCTGAAGGCTGGGGAGTTAGGCCATTTGTCTGGTCACACAGGGAAGGCGTGGGGCCAGGACTCAAACTCAAATCAGATTGATTCCATGGTCCATGTTCCTAACCCCTACACCACACTGCCTCTCTGTGGCTTGACTATGTCTCTAAGGCCTTTTCTGAAATCAGGTTTTGACAGAGGAAGGGGGATAAGACAGTAAGAACTCAGAGTGCCTGGGTTCAAGTCCCAGCCTCAACATTTACCGGATGCCTTCAAGGGAGGTTAACTTTTAGGAACGGAAATTCCTCACCTGTCAAGTAAGGATTATAGAATCTTGCTCCCAGGGTTGTTGGGAAGATTAAATTAGAGAATACATACACAATGCTTAGTGCAATGCCTGATGTGTAACCAGCTCTCAATGAATATTCGACATTATCAGTACGGTTCAGGAGGCCAAACACCACCCTGGCCCCCTTCACAGCACTGTTGCTGGTCAGCCCCAGATGGAGGGCTCAAGCTCCCCCAGCCACCGGCTTCTTCAGCTCTCAGCTACGCTCAGCGTTCCCTGACTTAAAGCAGAAAGGCAGCTTCCAAGAAAACACATTTGATCTCAAATTACACCATGATATAAAAGATCAGCTGCCATTTGCATGGATTGGTGAGGACGCTTGGACACGTTGGGGGATGAGACCAGCCCTTTAAGGTCATATCACACATTCCCCAACAAAACTCAGTGCCGGTCAGGAGTGCCGGGCAGCGCTGACCACCACAGAATTCCATCAGTGTCTGCCTCGGGTGGAGAGGGCTCGGTTCTCCCAGTTCCCTGTGTTGACAACAGTGATCTTGGTGTACCCTCTGAGTTAGGGCTCTGCTTAGCTGTGTATGACATCAGTTTAAATAGGTTTCAAGATAAGTGTCTTAAAAGCCACAGGAAATGACCTCAGGTTTTTTTGTTTTTTTTTTTTAATTAATGTTATGATAGATTACAACCTTGTGAGATTTCAGTTGTACATTTTTGTTAGTCATGTTGTGGGTACACCACTTCCCCCTTTGTGCCCTCCCCCCACCCCCCCTTTTCCCTGGTAACCACCGATCAGATCTCCTTGTCAATATACTAACTTCCACCTATGAGTGGAGTCATATAGAGTTCATCTTTCTCTGACTGGCTTATTTCGCTTAACATAATACTCTCGAGGTCCATCCACGTTGCTGTGAATGGGCCAATTTTGTCTTTTTTATGGCTGAGTAGTATTCCATTGTGTATATATACCACATCTTTATCCAGTCATCAGTTTCTGGGCATTTAGGTTGGTTCCACGTCTTGGCTATTGTAAATAATGCTGCGATGAACATAGGGGTGCAAGGGACTCTTGGGATTTCTGATTTCAGGTTCTTAGGATAGATACCTAGTAATGGGATGGCTGGGTCATAGGGTATTTCAATTTTTAACTTTTTGAAAAATCTCCATACTGTTTTCCATAGTGGCTGTACCAGTTTGCATTCCCACCAACAGTGTATGAGGGTTCCTTTTTCTCCACAACCTCTCCAACATTTGTCGCTCTTGGTTTTGGATGTTTTTGCCAATCTAACGGGTGTAAGGTGATATCTTAGTGTAGTTTTGATTTGCATTTCCCTGATGATTAGCGATGATGAACATCTTTTCATGTGTCTATTGGCCATATTCATATCTTCTTTTGAGAAATGTCTGTTCATGTCCTCTGCCCATTTTTTGATCGGGTTGTGTGTTTTTTTGTTGTTGAGCCGTGACCTCAGGTTTTTTAACTTATCCAAAACAAATTCCAAAAGGTATAGTCTTTCCAGCACCATCTCCGACCACGTTTTCATAAACCCTCTGCCACAGGCAGGCCCATCCACTCCCTGCTCTGAAAACCTACCACACTTTTCCATGCCCCTGCGCCTTTGTTCCTGCTCTCCCTACCTCAGAATGAAGCACTTCCTAGTCTCCGTTTAAACATCTCATTACTTCTTCCTCATTTTCAGACCTTTTGTATAGGATGTTATGTGTTTGTGTCCCTGCTAGACTGTAGGTCACTTGAGAAAAGGACTATCTCCTTGTCATCTCTGTGTCCTCCAGTCTACTAGAATAGGTAAAGAGAGGAATTGAGATGGGCCTTAGGGTGTGATGCAGACACACTTTCATGACCCCAAATGGCAGCCTTCCAACCTTCATGATGAACACGGGGCCACACAGCTTACCTACTCTTTAATAGACTGTAACACTTCATTGCAGGTAAGCAAGATATTGACATCCATTGTGGTGAAGATGAGCAAGGTTGACAACTTTAAAAATTATTTTTTATTCTTTATCATTTTAAATGCATTACTACTCTCAACGCAGTCTTTAATGATATTTATTGCTTCCTCCACACAAGCACAAAATGCTGGCTCCCTCCCAAATTCAATATGGACCTTGGGAAAGGAGTTAAATGCTGTGAGCCTTCATTCTTCCATTGACTTTAGTAAATTCCTTTCACTGGGATTGTAATTGCAGGTGGTGATCAGAGAACGCAGAGACCGCAGAAGAGTTTATGGCATTCCAGGCAGGACACAGGCCAGCCTGGGGGACAGCAGGAATAAGAACCAGCAATACAAGAGCACTACCTGGAAGTTATTTCTGAGGAGAAACAATGGTAAGACCTTCCAGCAACTGAATCGGTTCCGATGCAGTAGGGCAAAATTCTTAGAAAGATGCGTTTTATTGAAAAATAATGATTTTACTAGCTTGTAGTCAGAAGCTGTCCAGCATAAGCATTCTGGTCTTCCAGAGTCATCGTATCATAGCTGTTCTGACAACACCCCGTCTCTCGTAAGTTCTCCTCTCCTTCCATTCTCTTTAAATCTTCTCCCATCTAGCTTCCCTAAATTAATTTTTTTGTAACCAGAGCTTCCTTTTTATTGCAAAGGTTACTTTTGTGTCTCTTATTGCTTTTTTAAATAACTTTTAATGACCTAAGAAATTGTTGGCTGAGTTCCATTTTCCACTTCCTCCAAGTCAAATGATGGCACATCTTATACCCCGTGTTTACAGATATCAGAGAAGGCAGCACTAATTCTTTCTGCCTTATCTTCACTAGGGCATGCCTGGAGTCTTGAGAGGGCAAAATAGAATGAGAAAGTGGATTTCTACATTGCTAAGAAACAACAAGGAAGTCCAGATGTCTTGAGAGCTAGCAACCTGCAGAAGTCATCTGTTCATTCTTTCACTTATTTACTGTATATGTTTTTGGGTGCCTCCCATAAGAAACGCACGGGGCTAGGTGCTTTGGGGTGGATAGCCATGAGAAAAACAAAAACGCTACTTCAGGGAGCTCTCATTCTGCAAGAAGAACAAGACAGGTGCTCAAATCAATGCAGTACAGGTACCAGCAGGTAGGCGCCCCGAGAGGCACAAAGAACCATGGAAGATCAAATGAAGGAGAGATTACATCCTATCAGGAAAGACTCGGTGGAGGTCCAAGTCAGTTTCGGTAATGATGAGTCCAAAAGGAGTGGGGCACTCCAGTGCAAGCATGAGCAGGCAGTGGGGACATGAGACGGAAATCAGCAACAGAGGGGTAGGTGGGAAGCAGAGTCCAAAGTTATGTTTGAAAGAGTTTGTTCTCAGTCCCCTGACCCCTGTTTTGACTACTGGGATGCTCTCGCTGCTACAGCTTCTGAGCCCACTTGTGGCTGGAGCTGTTGATTTTCTGGCAGAGAGACTTCCTGCCACAGCTGAGACAGCCAGGGTCTACGGTCAAGGACTTCTGCCTGGGCAAAGTTGCATTTCAGTTCTTAAAATACAAGGTTTTTTGTTTGCTTTTGCTGTTTTTCTGATTTTTAAAGTAATACCTGTACAGTTTTTCTTAAAAGTATTTTTTAAAAGTAAAAAACATAAATCATCCATATTCCTACTACTCAGAGATAACATAGTTTTTAGTACCAAACTTTCCTATTTCATTATAGTCACGCACCATATAATGATGTTTCAGTCAGCAGTGGTCTGTATATACAGTGATGGGCCCATAAGATTATAGTGGAGCTGAAAATTCCTACTGCCTAGGGACACGGCAGCCATCATAACATCACAGCTGTGGTAACATTGTAATGCAACCATTACTCACGTGTTTGTGATGCTGCTGTAAACAAACCCTCTGCGCTGCCCGTCATATAAAAGTGTAGTGCATACAATTACACACAGTACATAATACTTGATAATCATGATAAACAACTATGTTACCGGATTATGTATTTACTATACTATAGTCATCATTATTTTAGAGTATACTCCTACTTATGTTAAAAGAAGTTTACTGTAAAACAGTGTGTCATACTATGCCGGAAGCAGCCTCATAGATCTCGTGTTTACTGCATCTCTTCATTGATTCCATCATTTTCTCTTGTACTTGATTTTTTTAAAGATTGGCGCCTGAGCTAACATCTGTTGCCAATCTTCCTCTTTTTTTCTTCTTCTCCCCAATGCCCCCCAGTACATAGTTGTATATTCTAGTTGTAGGTCCTTCTAGTTTCTGCTATGTGGGATGCCGCCTCAGCATGGCTTGAGGAGCAGTGCTAGGTCTGTGCCCAGGATCTGAACTCCTGTGCTTGATTTAATCTCATGTTATGTCATCATGGCCCCTAAGCATACAAAATCCACTGCTATTCTTGCCAGTAAGAGCCCACATCAAGTGACTGACCTGGAAACGAAATTAAAAGTGATTAAGGACTATAAAGGAGGAAACGCATGTCCTGTGCCACCACAGCTATAATCTTGAAGAACAAGAACAAAGTGACAGAAGCTGTTAAAGGATCTGCTTCGTTGAAGGCAAAGAAACTAACAAAAATTCGAGAAGGACCTCTATCAGACATGGATAAACTTCTAATGGTCTGGATTGAAGGCCAGACACAGAAGTGTGTCCCTCTCAGCAGCAGATGATCACGGTAATGTTGAAAGAAAAGGCTGGACCTGACTATGATGTTGGATTTACTGCTAGCTCCGGGTGGTTTAAACGATTCAAGAATCATTATTCATTACATAATGTGAAAGTGAGTGGTGAGTCTGCAAGTGCTGATGTGAAGGCAGCTGCAGAATTTTTGGAAACTCTAGATAAGCTGATTGTGGAGGAAAATTACTTGGCAGAGAAATTATTCAATATGGATGAAACCTCACTATTCTGGAAATAGATGCCTGAAAGGACTTTCATCTACAAGGAGGCCAATTCAATGCCAGGTTTCAAGGCTTTTAAGGGAAGGATAAGAGTCTTGTTTGGAGGCAATGTTGTGGGCTACTAATCGAAACCCTTTGGGACCTGGCACAGTGAGAAGCCCAGGGCCTTCAGCATATCAGTAAGCACACACTGGTAAGGTACTACAGGAGCAGTAAGAAGCTGTGGATGGCCCTCATGAACTGCTATGCCAGCAAAATGGAGAAGCATTGTTTGGAGAATAACACACCTTCCAGATGTTGCTTATTGTTGATAATGCTCCTGGCCATCCTCCTTTTATGGGTGATCTTCATCCCACTATTAAAGCAGTGTTTCTCCCACCAAACACCACCTCTTTGATCCAACCAGTGAGTCAAGGAGTTAGAGCAGCTTCTAAGACTTACTACCTGAGGAGGACCTTTGCCCAGGCTATTGCTGCAACTGAGGAAGATGCTGATGCAACTCTGGAAGGATTACAACATCTATGACTGTGTCAAGAAGCTTGCTTGGGCTTGGACTGATGTCATCAAGGAGTGTATGAATGGCATCCAGAGGAAGACACTCAGGAGATTCATCCATGACTTCAAAGGATTTGCCAAGGATGAGGAGGCTGCAAAAATCAATAAGGCTGTGGTTGAGACAGCAAACAGCTTTAACCTGGGTGTGGGTGAGGATGACATCGAGGAGCTCCAGAGGTGGTTCCTGAGGAATTGATTAATGAGGAGTTGTTGGAACTGGAACAGGATTGCATAGCTGAAGAAGAGGCAAGAAAAAAGGAAACTCCAGGAGAAGAAAAAGAAGAACCTCCAAGAAAATCCACAGTGAAAGTTTAGCAGAAGCTTTTGTAGACCTCGACAAACTCCTTAAAAAGTTTGAAAACATGGACACCACCACCAAAAGGTTTTCACTGGTAGAGAGGAATGTTTGTGGGTGCGTTACCTGCTTACAAGCAAATCTCTGATGAAAAAAGAAACAAACCAAGCAAACCACCAGGGACGTATTTCTGAAAAGAGTGACCCCTCCTCAAGAGGAGCCTCAGGCAGGTCCTTCAGGTGGCATTCAAGAAGAAGGCATTGTTATCAAAGGAGATGACAGCTCCATGTGTTATTGCCCCTGAAGGCCTTCCAGGGGGACAAGATGTGGAGGTGGACGACAGTGACATTGATGATCCTGACCCTGTGTAGGCCTAGGCTAATGTGTTTGTGTCTTAGTTTTTAACAGAAAAGTTTAAAAAGTAAACAAAAATTAAAAATAGAAAAAATTTATAGACTAAGGACACAAAGAAAGAAAATATTTTTGTACAGCTGTACAATGGGTGTTTTAAGCTGTGTGATTACAAGTCACAGAGTTTAAAAAATTGAAGTTTATAAAGTAAAAAACATTACAGAAAGTGAAGGTTACTTTACTATTGAATAAAGAAAAATATCTCTTATTAATTAGTGGAGCCTAAGCGTACAGTGTGTAAAGTCTACACTTGGGTACACTAATGTCCCAGGCCTTCACATTCACTCACCACTCACTCACTGACTCACCCACAGCAACTTCCTGTCCTGCAGGCTCCATTCGTGGTAAGTGCCCTATACAGGTGTGCCATTTTTTATCCTTTATACCATATTTTTACTGTACCTTTTCTATGTTTAGATACACAAATACCACTGTGTTACAATTGCCTACAGTGTTCAGTACAGTAACATGCTGTGCAGGTTTGTACAAAGGCTATACCACAGAGCCTAGGTGTGCAGTAGGCTAGACCATCTAGGTTTGTGTAAGTGTACTCTGTGATGTTTGCACAACAATAAACATATCCCCGTCATTAAGCGATGCATGACTATAATACAATTAACGCAACAACATCTGCAAATTGATTCTTTTTTTTAACTTGCATATTTTTTAAAAACAAAAATTACATGATGTTAGATATAATTTTTGATATTATTTTCTCTAACTAAATAGTATATCTTGGCCTTCTGTAATGGACACATCTACATCATCATTTTGGATTCCTGCAGAATATTCCAATCACTTATTGATAGATATTCAGGTTACTTCCACTTTTATACTGCTTTTAGATGATACTGTGATAAACGTCCTTGTATGTACACACTTGTGCATTTATCTGGATGTTTTTCCTTAGTATAAATTTTTAGAAGCAGAATTACACAGTAAAGAGATGTATTTAACTGTATTATTACACATTGGGCTTAGACAAAA
Source organism: Equus quagga (assembly GCF_021613505.1). Lineage (NCBI taxonomy): Eukaryota > Metazoa > Chordata > Mammalia > Perissodactyla > Equidae > Equus > Equus quagga. Next base: position 58,633,221 of record NC_060281.1, on the reverse strand, counting down.
TTTAACGTCAAGCGATTTAAACTTTGGCCTCATCTTACCTCCTTTTTAAGTACTTCTTACCCATCACGTGTACTCTCTCTCCGTCCATACACCTGGCTTGACCCCCATTCTGGCAAGGCCTGAGCTGACTATTTGCTAATCACTTTAATCAGTGAGATATTCATTTCTCATGGGTTTTCATGACCGATTTTCAAGAACATTAAAATGACTTCTAGAGCCAAAGGAATGAAGCCATAATGAAGACAACAAAGGCAGGAGAACTATTATGGGGTGACCCGTGACTGATATCTCAAAGCAGACCATTATCACCCAAGATGAGCCATTTGGGGTTAAGATCAGGTGATCTGTCCATCTGCAATGTGAAATTTCCTTCATCTTTTGTCAGTACAATCTCTTCACTGAAATGGTCACCAGAATTTTCATTTTGAAGATCTCTTGCCATTTCCCCCAATATACCTTCTAGTGCCATTTCAGAGAGAGAATATTGTCTCTGCCACCAAAGAAAACTTAGATTTGGACCCAACCCTCCCCTCTGTGCTCCACAGAGTCATAGGTCTTTTGGCCTCTGTGTTCCTTTCTGCAGTCCATTTTAATGGTAACAGCAACTCAGGATTGCGACCCAGTCATAACTAAGTTTATTAAACTTAAACTCTACTGTGTTATCAGCCACTAACGTCACATACTAACCTCGCAAACTACATCTATGGGCAAGCCTGGGAAGCAAAGGAGAGTTTACTGTGGACTCTAGGATCTTATTTCATGTTCTCATGCTTCTCTAAAGAAAAACATGCTACTCGTAAACACTGAATCAAATTCTTACAAAGTTCACAAGGTTACAAAACAAAGGGAAACTAGTCTCGAAAAGTCAGTCTAAAAATATCTACAAATATACGTAATTTTTTAACGTAACCAAAATGAGTGACTACTGATTCTTTCTTTGCAATAGTTTGATGTTTGAATCAGTACCTTCCCATTGTGAAATCTGATTTTCTATTATCCTCTTACACTTAGTAGGCATTCAATAAATGTTTGTTCCAATGAACTAAATTTAATACACTTAGGTCAACGTCTTTCACACATTCCTTATAGTAGTTTATAGTTGGAAAACAATGTTAACAACAGTCATTTCAGTGTAGAAATAATACTTAAGGGAACTATCCTGAGACACCTAAGATGAGTTATTAAATTCTAATTTAACCACAGCCACCATTACCAATTTGTTTTAAATAAGTCGTCCAACTCTTAGAAGGGCACAATGATTTGGCGAGCAGTAGATCAAGAAAAGTGATACTAAATGGCAGGGGGAAAAGGACGCATAAGGTCGGCCCCCCCGTTTTCATGGGTTCCACATCCGCAGATTCAACCAAATGCAGGTGGAAAGGCCTACGACAGTTGCGTCTGTGTTGAACATGTACAGACTTTTTTCTTATTATTCTCTACACAATACAGTATAACAGCTATTTACATAGCACTTACATTGTATTAGCTATTATAAGTAATCTAGAGATGATTTAAAGGACATGGGAGGATACACACAGATTATATGCAAATGCTATGCCATTTTATATAAGAGACTTAAGCATCCGTGGAGTTTGGTATCCGCAGGGGTTCTTAGAACCAATCCCCCTTGGGCGCCACCGAGGGCTGTAGTTTAGATTCTGGCCTCCTGGGATGAATAGTCAAAAGCTCTCCTACCAGAAAATAACATCTTGAACTGAAAAGCATTCAAATCATGGATTTCTAACCCAGCTAAATTTCCTCCTCCGAGGTAGCCTATTTACTAAAGCAGTCGACAGCTGTTAACATTGTCATTTAACAAACGTATTTCTGATGGAAAAAGATGGAACCATCAAACCATATTCCAACATGTAAATAAAGATTTCTTCTCAAAAAGTTAGCTTTGTCTGAGGTTGCTGCTTTTCTCTTCCAACTGATCCGTCTCTTAGGAGTGAAAATATACCAATAAATGGAATTAGCAACACAAAGCAATAAAATATGCCCTTCATAATATGTAAATATCTTCCTGTGTCCTCAGGATAACAGCGTGCTGGACAGACAGGGATACAAGAAACTATTGCTTGAAATGCCTGAAAGTGTCCTTTAAATCAGAAAGCATATTCAAGCAGCCTCATTTCTCACTGCGATGCACTTTGCCACTCTATTCATTCAAAGCTTCCTAATAAGCACTTTGACATCCTTCCTTGATGTCTTCCTAGTTCCTCGGGTGACTTCCTCTGGAGAGTAAACAGATTTGAGCAGACAAAACAAAATAATGCATGTTCTGTTCATGTCACAACAATTTGCCTTAAGAAAAGCATTTCAGAACACAGATTTTCTCATAGGTGGGAAATATTCTATTATTGTTTAGTTAAACAACTTTAGCTTAAAAATGATCATAGAAGTCTTGAAAGGTAAGATAATGTTCTTCAAAAAATGAATGCAAAATTTTAAAGAGTATATGCTACAGTGACCAACTCATCTGGTTTGCCCAGAACTGTCCTGATTTTAGAACTACAAGTCCTGAGTCCTGGGAACTCCCCTTAGACCCAAACAAACAGGGACAATTGGTCACCCTAGTATAAGCAATCTTTGAATGAAAACATCAGAATAGTCAGACCACTCCATTTAATTGAATTTAAAAGCCTTCAATGAATGTCCTGCTATGTATAAAGCACTATGCTGAACAGGAACCAGTCAGGGTCCAGGCTGGAGAGAGATGGCACAGCCAAACTGGGTAATTCGAGGAGAGTCACAAAGAGGTTATTTGCACTGGTGTGGGCAGAGTTGGGGAAACCAACAGATGCGTGCAGTATCCTGGGCTGGCAACAGTGGGGAGACACTAGCACCTGAAGAGGTAGGAGATGGAATGATGATCAGAACCTGGAGAAGGCACCTGTTCTGTGAGGGCTGCCCCCACCTGAATTCACCACAACCCAGCAGGGAGGCCGCTTACCTCCCTCACCTCCCACCCTCCAGATTCACAATGGTGCTCCCATTGGCTGAATCCAAGGAAGCTGCCTTTGTTGATGGAGTCCTCATTTGTCAGCATCCCGGGCCATAGAGCAGAGCACAGAGTGGGTCTGCAGGGTCCCAAAGAGACTGAAGTCTGGTCTCTGCTCTTAGCAATTTTTAAAAAAGGAGAAATTTTAAAGTATTATGTTAGGCATTTACCTACCATTTTCCTGAGACAACTTGCTAGTACCAAAAACTGAGTGTTCAGATCTAACTAGTCCTTGCAGAAGTAAATAGAAATCAAGTTATTAGTTCTTTATACCTCTTGACCTGGTCTACCTTTAGTTAACTTAAAACGAATGAACCCTGAAGGTTAAGGAGACATTTGTGTAAATACAAAAGTATTTACCTTCACTAGTTTCATGACCGAGCCTCAGTTTGAGTTCTGCATCCATTCGCTCCCGTTGTAATTCCAACAAAATAATTTAAGGGTACCTTTCGGGTGGCACTAAGGAGATACACTGTAGGATTTACCCTGTGAGATCCTGCCAACCTTTTTACTCTGAGGCAGCCTGTTCCCGTGGAAGATGAGCATTTCCACACTTTTCGAAAGCATGTTTGTTCTTGCCAAAGCCGGGAACAAATGCACAAGTTACCAAGTGATGCAAGTACTGTATTTATATCCTGTCTACAGCGTCTGATTTGCTAAGTGGCAACTTAAGTTTACAGAAGAAACATTACAGGAAACTATCACTGATGTGGTCCCCAAAATGGATCTCTATTATTATCGTCTCCGTCACCCTTAGTCCAATTTTTAGAGGTTAAAATCCCAATAAATGTATCATACAATTAATTTCATTGTGATAGCATTCAAACTGCTGAAATTCCACACAATCACAGCATCACGGCAGCTAATGTCTCCTGAAGAAACCACAAGTTTTCATGGGAAGCGTGCTTATTATCTTCAGAGGGATTTTGAACGAGTTACTCTGAGACTTCCTTCCTTCCTCTGTAAAATGAGGGAAATAATGGATAACTCATTCGTCATTATGAGGATTAAGTAATAGAATTTTTAAAAAATACCTGACACTAAGTAGACCCTAAATTAATGTTGTTTCCCAAGCTCATACTCTCCCTTACCCTAGTATAGATACATTTAGATATAAAGTTTTAGTAACTTTGTATTTTAGTAACTGAAGAAATGTACGTCATAGAACCTCCAAACGGATCTGCGCACCTCTGCTCCTTGACACTTAGGAACCATTCACAAATAGGGCGGACAAGGTGAGACAAGTGTGACACTCCATTGAATGTTTCCAGAGAAGTGGGAGTTTTCCTTGTTTCAACCCACTTGATGTAATCCAAATCGATAAGTAATGCAGTTTCTCGAAGCAACATGCATTCAAGTGAGGGAGAAGTTTTATGGAGAGGAAACATCAGGGCTCCTCTCAGACACGGCAAAAAGAACTTCTTATCCACATGCGGGTAGACTGGCAACACACAGCCCTTCACAGGCTCAGGCCCACTGTTGTGAAGAGCATGAGTTCGTATAGAACCATGAGGAAAAAATGATCAAGCCGTCCCTCTTTGCCCAATTCTAACCAAGTATTATTTGCTGTCTCAAAGCCTAGTGTTTCTTTTCTCCTTCCCTCTCTCCACCCTCATCCCCTCCTCCCCGTCAGCCCCTTCTCCCCGCCCGCTCCTCCCCTGTCTCCTTCTCCCTTGCCCCCTGCCCTCTCCTCCTGTGCCAAAAGAAATTGAAATTTTCAAGTGCCTCCATTTGATACTGTATGTTTAACATAAGCCCTGAGAAGTCATGGATTCTCTTTCTTGAATTTTCACTGACAAACTGCTTCCAGCTGCCCTCTCGGGTGGGACCACCACAATAAAACGCAGTGTTTGCTGAGGATTTCAGCTGCCACCTGGGGGCTCAGTGTACTCAATGAATGCTATTTAGCAAGGCTAGTGGTGAAATGGTGACAAATGGTATGTTGACTTTTTTTCTTTTTTTTTTTGGTGTTTGTGGTTTAGGACTAGTTGGTTTCAGTCTTGCTGGCTCTTTCTTCTGTGTTACCAACCTTTTCCACATTTAAAGTGTGTTACTGCCTCTCCTCCAGAGTATGGCAGCAAGCTTTGTGCTGTTGACAGAAGCCATTTGTTGGTTAGAATATTCATATTTTAAACTACTGGAAAATACTAATTTTATAGTTAGTCCATACTTCAGAATTTATGGGGATTTTTTTAAGTTTTCCTTTCAACTAGCTAAACAATTTTTCTTCATTAGGTTGTTATCACTCCACTCACATGAATTGACCTGGACTGGTACTTCTTTTATCTCTGGTCACGCCCAGTAAAATTAAGTTTGTTTGCATATGATTAGCCAGAGACTGGTCCACATCTGAGCCAAGTTTGCTCTCCAAATATCCTGGGGCTTCGCTGGTTAGGGGGCCTGGCCTCAGGCTCAGCCCCCGACATGTCGGCTTTCTCATGCCTGGAGCCTCTTCCTTGGCCTTGACCGTGGTTCTCAGGGGCTCTCATCTTTGCAGTCAGCTTTCTCCTCCTCGCACAGACTTCCTCCTCTATCCCTCTTGGTTCTAGAACACTTCTACTTATTAACAACACTTATTTTTGCTTCAAGATCTTGAGCTGGCTATCGGCTGAACTAAAAAACGAAAAAGATGGGGGCCAGCCCAGTGATGGGGTGGTTGGGTTAGCACACTCTGCTTTGGCTGCCCGGGGTTGGCAGGTTCAGATCCTGGGTGTAGACCTACACACCACTCATCAAGCCATGCTGTGGCAGCATCCCACATACAAAATAGAAGAACATTGGTACAGATATTAGCTCAGGGACAATCTTCCTCACCAAAAAACAAAGGGAATAGATAAGGAAAGCTGGGCACCGAGGGGTCAATTAATTAAACTGCCCAAAGGCCCTGAGAAAAGACAGTTTCCACTCCACTCCTGATGAGGAATCTTGGACTCTTGCTTATTAAAGGGAAAGGAAGTAAATTTCACTGAAGCCTTGTCAAGGAATTCTAGTGAGCCCTTGGACAGAAGGCTTCAGCCACTGGGTTAGATTTCTGCTTCCAACTGTAAAGAGATCTGAGAGCATTTCTCCTTTAAAGAGATGCCGTGGGTCAGGGCCCTTTCTGTGCACTTTGTATTTTGCCCACTCCAGTACAACAAGCTCAGGTGGCCATTTGAAGTGGAAAAACGATTTTCCTACAATCCAAAGCAAGCTTGGGGTACAATCTATAGGCAACTGAAACTATTTGCATGGTTCCACATTATTTCATTAATTAGTACAAACCTGCACGTACCCAGGCTGGGCCTTGGTCTCAGTTCTATTTCCCAGACCCAGGCCGAGCAGGGTACCTTCTCAGAGCTCCTCCTCCCTCCTACATTCAGATCTCCCTTTTAGTATCAAGTCAATTCAAAATAAGCTTTATTTGATGTTTACTGCATACCGACTCAGTCCAGCAGGGTAGTCAGCCACGTAAAATCATAAATTACAACACTGAGTCATCAGGACAACAACAGAAGCAGAATAAAATTCCCTCTTCTCCAAACACACAAACCCCACCTCTTTAGCAACCTTGTTTCTGCCCTTGGAATTCCCCCACACCACACACACACACACACCCCCACACCAGAATCAGCAAGTCATGCTGAGGGTACAGAACCCACATCCATATTCCAGACTCTTTTGCTGTCTCAGCCCTCTCGTATATCTAAAGCCCACACAGACGGGTTACTCCCATGCCATCCACTGGTCCAGAGGAAGGAATGTTCGCCACACCTACACATGGCTCTGACAGCTCCTCTCTTACGTCTACATGCAGAAGGCTCAGTCCTTAAGTAATTATGAGTCTATCCGTGAAAAAAGTGACTCACCCAATCACCTTTTGACTATTAAGATCAAAAGGTGGAGACAGCAGCGCAGGTGACCTGACATAGCCAAAACTCCAAAAGCTTTTCTAGTTGGCAACATCAGGTGATTTTCTTCCAGCGAATATATCTTCCTGATGATGTTTTGATTGAAATGTCATTAGAATAAGTATCTACAACCACTGATAGTCTGGAAAATGATCAAAGTGAGTTTCGGGTGGCACAGTGAAACCAGCCTGAGGTTAAAAGCATATGCTGAAGGTAAACTACAGAATTGATCATGGAGACTTAATTCTGTGTTTTTCTGAGACTCTCTGACCAGATAACATAACCTACATGCTCCCAAGTGAGAGAAGGAAATTCTTGGGAGACAAAGCTTAATGGCCTCGGTACTGGCACCAAATGTCCTCTTGCTGAGCAAGTCAATTTTAAAGTCTTGTTCATGAGCTAAGCTGGATTGGACTACAGGGGCAAGAAGTGAAGAGTCAATGAAATGTATAGGTTATGTTTCCCATAGGCACTCTCCTGTAACAGGCGGTCTAATCAGCCAACGTGCAGTTATAGCATGTCCTGAGATGGAGGAGAGGCGCTACACACACACAAAAATGGCACAGATTCCCTGACCTCAAGGAGCATAAAGTCTAGACAGATGTCAAAATCCAATGCCTTTATTGAAGATAGACTGCTGAGAGAGTACAGAAGAAAGAGAGATCAACTGAGCCAGAGGACTCTGGGAAAGAAGGCTCCACAGAGGCAGTGGCATTTGCATTCAACGTTGAAGAATGGGAAAAAAATTCAATAGACAAAGAATGCAAGGAAAGTAATTCTAGTCATAGGGCACTGTGAGAGCAAAGAGCTGTGAAGTGTGTGCTCTACAGAGCAGAAGAGAAGGGGCTCTGTGACTGGGCCCCTGTGTGCATGAGATGTCACTGGAGTTGAGGCGAGGATGCCAGGCCATGCAGGACTTTTAATGCCATGCTAAGAAGTTTAGTTGTTATCCTGAAGACAGTGAAGCTATGGCTTGTTTTTCAAGAAGAGAATGACGTGATTCAATCTGTGCTTTAGCAAAAAACGCGATGACTGTATTACAGAAGGATGGGAATGGAGAGAAGCTAAAAGTGGGGAGACCATTTAGGAAGCTGGCCCCAGGCAAAATCCAACGACTTCAAGTGCACACCTCCTTTCAGCATCACTCTGCAGACCCGCCCCTCCTCTGAAAGTACACAGAGGGCTTGGACTCCCTCCCTAACGTGATGGCGCTCCTACAGTTGACGTTAAACACCCTCACTCCCCACCCCATTCTTGTTGCCTTCCACAGTGCGCACACTGCATTGCTGGCCCTCTTAATTTTTAGCTTCCATTTGGCAAACATACTGGAAGGATACTTCAAAAAATTGTTCCATTTGGTTCTTTGGAGTGGTGCGATTACCAGTGACACGCTTATTTTCTTCTCCATCGTGTGTTTTCAAGGTTTGGGCATGACCAGGTGTTACTTTGGTCGTGTCATCATGATGTTTAACATTGCGTATGCTCTTCTGGCCATGGTGTGAACACAGCATTGCTAGTATCACCTGTGTTTGGAACACCGCCCTTCTGGTATTATAATCTATGATTGTACTCTTCTTTTTCAAAGCCACTTAACACTTTTGGCTTATATAAATCTTGTAGTTAACTAAAGCCTTCACGTCTTTTTCACGTGAAGTGTTGCTAAATCATGACTCTCCCATCCTATCTTCATTTTGGTGAGTTGTTAAGAGGTAAATCCTTCCTACAGTAGTAAGGGGTGCTGGTGTATCCGTCTACTTAAATAACCAGCATGCCTTTTAAAGGGGGCTGTCATCACCTAACTCCAATGGTAAGACCTCCAGGGGCCATGCCAGCCTGGGGCTAACGCACATGCTTTGTGTGGAGGAGGGGCCCTTGGACCCTGGCTCCTTCTACTCCTATCCTTCCATCATGGATCGACAAAATATTTCTGGGAATATTACCTCCTGTAAAAATTAATATGTAAGCAAATTCAAAGTAGTGGTAACCTGTGGAGGGGAGGGAGGGGGATGGTAATGTTTATTTTGGGGGGTATTAAATACAAGGGGATTGTTTCATTTTATATCTTGTTGTATGTATGAAGTACTGCATGATAAAAATTAAAAATATATGATTTTAAAAGTAGTTTATAGGATTGGATTAGAGTGGGAAGAAAATTCTCAGAATCCTTTGAGTTTTGAATAAAAAAAAAGAGGTAATGGAAAAAAATGAGGAGATAAGAGAAGGCATTAAATAAGTGAAAGGAAAGAAAGGAAACAAAAGATTTAAGATGGAAAAGGAAAATGAAAGTGAGAAAAAAGAGACAGGCCTAGAAGACAGGCAGAAATAGTGCGGGAGGAGGAGGATTTTGTTGGCTGGGGAGCACGCAGTGAGGCAGGAGGCTGGGCCAATGAAGATGCTGAGTACCCATAGTGCTATAGTGATGGGGGTGGGCAGGGTGGGAGCAATGGAAAGCCGCCTCGGACCCTCCAAAAGCTCTCAGAAAATCCATCCTACCCTTTGACCATCGGCCTCAGCCATCTAAGAGAGTCAGCCTCTCGATACTTCCAGACCACAGCCAGGAGGCACTGACACCAAGGTCCTGCTAATGTGTTCCGCCAGGCATCCCTCAGTTCTGGTGCCGATTCTCCACAAACATGAGGTGTCTCCCATGTGACTCAGCACACTGTCCTTCCTTCCCTTCTCCAGGGCCTGAGCAGCAGCCTGCTGAACTCTGATCGAGAGCCCCGCAAGCCTCAGGAGGTATGGCAACACCTTCCCAGTGGAACCTACCAGGTGGGTGTGCAGCGACTCTCCAGGGCTTTCCTGGTCACAGTGGGACTCCTAACTTCAGGGTCAAAGGTCCGTTGCCCTTCTCCCACATAGCATGGCAAAATGCTACTCAGGTTGAAGACTTACATGTTTTTAGAAAATGAAACCATAAAAATATACAGGACTCAGAAGAGTAAAGTAAAAAAAGTGAGCTGTGTTTAAAAAAAAAGGAAAGAAAGAACAAAAGGATAAACAAGTACAGAAGACGAGTATGGTAGACAGCCTAAACCGCGTGGTGTACACCATGAAATGGTGCTACTTTTCCTTCAACCTCTGCCTTTAAATCTTCCTTTCTGGTCTTTCCTTGGGCTGAACACACAGCTCTTTAGTCACTCAGTTTTAAGAGCAGCCTCATTCTGGTCATTGAGATTCTGCTTCAGGTATTAAAACAGCAGGCCAGACTAAGTCAGAAGTTAATTTCACACCCATTCTGTGCACCTCAGGCTAGACTTGTGGCCAGAGGGGTCATCTGGGAAGGAGGAGTCAGGTGTTCCTTTTGCGTGGTACTCCTCTTCTCCCTCTTTTTCTGCTGCTTCTAACCCTCCTGGGGTTGGGGGAAGGAGGCTAACAGACTAGGGTAAAAGTGCTTTTACATAAGTCCTGCAGCATCGACCCATCTTGGCAGCTGTGCCCTTGTGCCTAGAGGGCCCACATGCGTGGGTTCTTTTGGGGCCCTTCAGGGTCTCATCACTGCACTATTTTCTGACCCAGGAGATGCACCAAGGTGATCTCTGCGCGCAGCCCCACCCCCAGGCTCCCAGCCAGCTACGCCCATTGCAGCTTGGCCGAGGGGCATTGTGGTGGGCGCTCCTCACCAACCAGCCATCTTGGGTAGGACACCAGCAAGAGGGCAAGACTCAATTTCTACTAGTGACAACCTTAGAGCCCCTCATTTGGCTGTGAGGGGCCAGTCAGAGAACCACCCCAAACCACACACTCTCTCTCTAGATCTTTCTTATGCATGGATCCCTTTGGCAGCCTGGCAAAACTTGTAGACCCTTTCTCAGAATAACATTTTTAAATTTATAAAATAAAATATGCAGTATTACAAAGGAAACTAATTATATTAAAATGCAGGTATCAAAAACATTTTTTAAATTTGTACTCTAATATGTATGCTGCTTTATTAACACGTTATGTAATAAGTACTAGCAGTAATTTCTAAGTGGTGATGAGTATAAATGATATTTTGAGAGATCTGCAACAACTGTATGTGACATGAAATACCTGTGATTTCGACTGGTGACAAAGTTACAGTTGTTGCTGATACTACTGTAGTTTGTTGCCTACATTCATAATGGAAGGAAATGCCAAATTTCAGCTAGAAGATAGTGAAAATAAGGATGGACTATTTTTCCTATGCATGTTCATGGACCCTCTGAATTCTTTTTTTTTTTTTTAATTGAGTTAATGATAGGTTATAGTCTTGTGAAATTTCAGTTGTACATTATTGTCTGTCAGTCGTGTTGTAGGTGCACCCCTTCACCCTTTGTGCCCACACCACACCCCACCTTTCCCCTGGTAGCCACTAATCTGTTCTCTTTGATGGACCCTCTGAATTCTATCCACAAATCCCTGAGGACTCCAGATCAAGAACCCTCGCCCTAGCCTGAGGGCTCCCTCCTCCAGGGAGCCCTCCTCCGCAGCCTTTCTGTCTCTGCTTATATAGGTCAACGAGGGCGGAGGGAGGTGGCTGCAGGGCTGGTTTGGTGGCCTCTTGGTGAGGCTTGCCGCTCCCTTAAGACTAGAGAAAATTAAAGCCAGTAGTCCTCAGCTTTGGGACACGCAACTCCGAGACGACAGAAAAAGTCCACCATGTGACCTGTTGCTGTGAATTCAGTTTACACTCTACATTCACGAAAATATTTTGGAACTGATCCCCAGTTAACAGTGATCACCTCTGGGGAGTGGAGCCGGAGGCTGGGAGGAGGGCAGAGGGTTTACTTTTCATGTTAAACTCTTTTGTACTGTCAGAAAAAAATTAATAAAAAAAAATTTTGTTTATATGATGAAAAACAAGCTTTAAAGAGAACTTTTAAAGTTTTTGTAAGGAAACTATATGTAATTTTAACTGATTAAAGCCAGTATAAAAGTAATAGAATAAACAATGGGGAAGATTGATAGATTTGATGACACAAAAAGATCTGTCAAAACATTATGATATCACAGACAAAACTAAAGAGAAAAATAACAAACTTGAAGAAATATTTGCAACAAAAATTACAGAAAAGGAGCTAATTGTCCTCTATTATGAAGCAATCTTATAAATCAATGACAAAAACAGTGACACTATAAATAGCTGTTTTGGACTCTTAGTATCTTCCCTTCTTTTTTCTGCCCTGACTCCACCATATCTACCTCCAGAAAACAATCGAGCAGCAAAAGACAGGGAGAGAACCCTAAATATATAGATTAAATCCCAGGAATCAGTGATGGCTGAGGCCACTTCCACCTCTCTCTTATTTCCAGTTCAGCCCGAGGCTTGGTCACTGACCACTCGTGCTCCAAGCCAAATAAGGCTTGGAGGATCCTGGAACAAAGTGGATCTGAACTTCCACACTGGAAAGAAATGAGTTAACCTCAGAATCTCCATTCTAGGATATATCTAGAGATAAGTAACACCCTCTCAGTAAGGATACAAGGAAATTTCTTAAAAAATAAAATATGCTCATTTGCACCTGGCCTTCTGGGGCAGCAGCACGCCACACGGGAAACAGCATGGGCTTCTTCAAGGCCTGGCTCTGCTGCCCTTTGCTATCTATGAAACTTGGGCAATCATTTCTTTAAAACTTAGTTTTCCCATCTGTGAAATGGGAATAATGCCTGCTTCTTAGGGTGCTGTGAGGTTGAGAGATAATAAAAGAGATCCTTACCTCACACCATACACACAAAAAGACTCAGAAGATTCAGAGAAATAAATGTTTAAATAAAATATTTATACTATTAGAAATATAGGATAATATGTTTATGACCTTGGAATAGGAAAGGCTTTCTTAAATAAGGCCCCAAAAGGACAAATGATAAAAAGAAATATATATAAAGTGGACTACATCAAAGTTGAAAACTTCAATGCAATAACAGACATCTTAGGAAAAGTGAAGACAAACAAAAACCTGGAGGAAGATATTTGTAATGTATAAAATAAACAAAACGTCAGTATATGGGACATACTAAAATTCTTTTAAACAAACTTTTTAAAGAAAAGCCTATATAAAAATGGACAAAGGATATGAACAATCATTCACAGAAGAAACATTATAGCCAACAAATACAGGAAAAAACATGCAACTTCAACAAAAACATGGAAATGCAAACCCAGAGCGAGATATTCCCTCCCAGAAGATTAGAAAAACTTTAAAATTCTGATAAATCCAAGTGTTGGAGAAGATTGTGGGGAATTGGGGATTCTTACGTACTGTTAGTGAGAATGCAAATTTATCCAATCACCTGGGAGAACAAATTGGCGTTTTTCAGTAAAGTTAGAAATAGGCACCGCCTCTGATTGAGTACTTCTACTTCTGAGGTATCCCTTGGACGTGTGTGCAAAGAGACATATAAAGATGTTTACTGTAGTGTTGCTTTTTAATAGAGATTAACCAGAACCAACTCAGATGGCCATCTGTAGAAGGATGGATAAATAAATTGCAGCAATTCATACAATGGAATACTACACACAAGTTAACCAGATTTATACGTGGCAATGTGGAGGAACCTCAGACAATATCCTTAAATACTCAAATCAACACTAAATACTGTTCACAGATGCATATCTATGTAGCAAAGTTATAAAAAGAAGGCCTGGAAACATACCAAATTTCTGTTGAAGGAAATATGGGAAAATTGTTATTGTACTTTACTTTTAAAAACTTTCCCCCCAAAAAAGTAGTAAATGTGAAATACTAAGGAGAGTGTGTGACCTTCATTAGGTACTTGTTAAATTAAAGCTAATTTTGAGATTTTCTGTCAAGTATAGGTAAGTAAAGTGTACTTTGGTCCCATGTCCCTCCCACAGCAAGCTGGTGGCTTCTCCCTGTCCAGCACCCCATCTAAAGGCAGGCTCCATGTATTGTAGAACAACATGAAATTAGCAAGGAGCCTCATGTCAAGCCAATAGTTCTTAACTGGGGGTTATTTTGATCCCCTGGGCATGTCTGGACATTTTGATTGTCACAACTGGAATGGTGGGTGTTGCTACTAGAATGTGGAGTGTTGAAGCCAGGAATGCTGCTGTACATCCTACGTTGCACAGGCCAGCCCCCCACAGCAAGGAATTATCTAGTACAAAATATCAACGGTGCAGAAGTTGAGAAATCCTATGTAAGCCCATAGAAAGTAAAATAAATATCCATTGAACTGAATTTAATATACTAAATTTGACTACTTTTCTGATGAATCTGTTTTCTAAATTATCAAGACACATGAAACCACCCCTTCTTTCTAACTCTGGACACTGGGGCTAGATCAGAGGACACGGGTGACAGAGCTGTTCCCACCCAAACCGTAACCCCTAGTTCTTTTCTCTGTATCCACAGAGAAAGCAGGATGCCATTCGCCGGAAGAGATGCGCACTCTACAATCATTTCAATTCGGCCAAACGTTATGGAATTTTTTCCAATCCTGAAAATTTATGAGGCTTGCATCGTAATTCAATCTAAAGCTGGCTGTTTCCAAACTAAAGGAAGCAACATAGGTATTTCTTTTCAGCCTCCCAGGAAATAGCTCAGCTGATCAGTGAACGGGACCTCAAATCCACATCACTAGGTCAACTGCTCCATATTCGTAGACTTCAATTGGCCAAACGACGCATAGAGAGTGTGTCAACCATGATAGATTCAGTTTCATATCACAATACTCCAAAATATAGTGGCTTAAGTAAGATAGAACTTTATTTCTTTCTCAGTTAAAAGAAATCTGGAGGAAGGCAATCCAGGGCTAATTTGGTGGCTCCAGGACATCATCATGCTTCTTTGAGCTCTCTGTGGCTCTCATTCTCCCAGTCCAAGATGGTGGCTGAAGTTCCAACCAGAACATCAGCATTCAATTCAGCAGGATGGGACAGGAGGGAGGGCAGCCCTTCCTTTTTAAGAAGACCTCCAGGAAGTTCCTTGCAACATGACTGCTTTTTATCTCATTGGCCAGAACTTAATTACCTGGCCATACCTAAATGGTAAGGGAGGCAGAGAAATGTAGATTTCTATCTGGGCGGCAAGGTGCCTTCTTAAAAATCAGGATTCTTTTATTAAAGGAGAAGAGAAGAGTGGATTTGGGAAGGCAGCCAGAAGTTTCTGCTCTACTCTGCCCCTTTGGCTCTCCAAATATCCATGCATATTATTTTCTCCTACATAGACCCATGCATTTCCCTTTGCAAAGGAGACAACCCCAAAGTCTCATCCAGTTACTGCACCTCGCTCAAAGTCCAGGATTTCTAGGTGATGGGCAGTCATCTCGATCACATTCAGATGTGGCACCTCAAGTTCTGGTAATTTATAAACCAAATAATAAATTATCTGCATTTACATGCAACATAATTGCTGAAGTAGGAGCACAATAACCATGATAAAAAACTCCCATCAGAAAAGGGAAGAAAAGGAAATAGTGCAGGTCTGGGTCTATAGCAATTATCAAATCCTACGGGCTAGAAATGGCAAAGGCTCCCTTTTCTGGCAGTGGAGTACGTTCCTTGATTGGACCCTCTGGCAGCTGCTGCCTTGGAGGAATTCCCTCATCCGCTGTCCCCCATAACCTCTGACTTTGCCCTCTCGGAGGTTCTTCGTTGTCCATTTTCCTCCGTGGCTAAATCTGAGCCAGAGGCGTTGGAAGGTACGATCTTCTTTGGAGCTGAATGGTTCCCACAGCCAACTTCTTGCTTGTGCAGGTGCAGAGACCCAGGGATTCTTCTGAGAGTTGAATAATTGGAAGTTTTTACAGGCCAAGCTGGAAGTTCCTGTCCAAATGTAGTAAGCTTCCAACCTATTTGCTTCCAGTCAGTTCCAAGTGTAAGTTACCACAGCCTAAAACTGGGTCTGGAAACACTCTTTAAGGCTGAAGACTCTGATCTTTTTTTTTTTTTTTTTTTTTGAGGAAGATTAGTCCTGATCTAACATCCACCACCAATCCTCCTCTTTTTCCTGAGGAAGATTGGCCCTGAGCTAACATCCATGCCCATCTTCCTCTATTTTATATGTGGGACACCTGCCATGCACTGCTTGATAAGCTGTGAGTAGGTCCACGTCTGGGATCCAAACTGGCAAACTCCAGGCCGCCGAAGCGGAGTGTGCAAACTGCCACACTACTAGGCTGGCCCCCCGATCTTTTATTATAGCTCTTTATGCTCTGCCCATGCTTCCCTCTCAATTTAAAGCTGGCTATCCTTGAGATCGTTTGAAACAAAGAAAGAAAAAGTTGGGTGGGATGGCAATACCCTTTATCTGATCTTCATGGCAGGGCTTGTTTCTAATATCTGGCTGTGAATACCTAGGGAAGATGCTTGCAAAGGGCTTGGGGCCGCATTCTCATCTCCTGCCAAGGCTGGATGGGCTTGCTGTCACTTCTTACTACTGCTTAGTCTGAGGAAAGGAGTAGTTGGATTTTTCACCCCCTCCAGGACTCCCAGTTACAGGACTCCTAGTCAATTCAGATCACAGGCAGAGACAATCTCTTAGCAAGGCTGGGGTCCTTTCCACCACTGTTGGCAGGCAGGGTAGCTCCAGCCCAGCTTCATTTTTTTGGTTATGAGTACTTGGCTACAAGCCACAAAAGCAACCAACACAAACCAAAAGTTTACGTTTCCCACCTTTTTCCCTATCTACATCCTCAGTTTGCATGTTTTCTTTACACGATTCAGCAAGTGACAACTGGATCAAATGTTTTGCTACAGTACAACACAGGTCGCTAAATTTCCAACCAATGATATCTATTTCATCACTGCTCAATATCTGACTTTTCCTGCTAAGCCAATGACACTACTGGATTTTGTCATTTATATCATCCAACTCCCAGGTGTCAAAGTTCATATTGATTAGGATGAGGTTTAGCTGCATAAAATACAAAAATGCAAAATAATAGTGTTTTAAACATAGAACAAGGTGCTACACACAAACATGTGACTAGTCAGATGTAGAATATGACAAGAAACACATATTTATGTATTAATTCTAACAGTTCCTTGTAATAACATAAACCTGAGAGTTTATGACTTAGATAAAACACCCATGCGCACACGTGATAACAGCTCCTCTTCCTATGTAGCTGGTAAGCCTTTGCTCAAGTAGGAACAGGATTTGAGATGATGTTTCCCATAAGGAGAAGATTTCATGATTATGTCAACTAATTCCTGACTCAGAAAAAAGCAGAGGTTGACAACAGAGGGGTGGGGGCTTAATTACTGCTGAGCAGAACAAAGGTTGGGTGAGAGCTGGGAAGGAGGACATGGAGGGGAAAAGAGAAAGGTGGCTGGAGCCCATCAGTCCAGAATCTGACTATAAATCGCTAAATTGGGAGAAAAAGAGAAAGAGAGATGTTGAAATCAAAGAGTCATCCAGAGTCCTGAAATGATGATGATTTTAACAACCGACATTTTCTGACACTAGGTGCTAAATGGCAAAGTACTAAACTCTCTGTATACCTTAGTTGATCCTCAAAAAGCTTATGAGGCAAATACCACTATGATCTCCATTTTACAGATGAGGAAACTAAGACTTAAAGTGGTTAAATAATTTACCCAAGATCATAGCAAATGGCAGAGCCAAGACTTGAATTGAGGTCTCACAGAGACCAAAGCTAATCTCTTGTCCACTATGGTATATTGTTCATAATGATAAATTTTTGCTTTTTGGTTTTTCCTCAAAGGAGTGACCCAACCACAGTAACTATTCAGTACTAGACAATCATTCATTACCAGCATAATCAATCAGGCTTCATCAGGAGGGAAGTCACTCCAGCCATAGACTATTAATTGATATTTTTAAGCCACATATTATGGTGTTAATGAGCAGAAAGGGGGGAGGAGGAAGAGGTTAGCATTTAGAAAAATAAGTATATAAACCAAGTATGATTTGAAGACCTTTCATCTTACTCTCAGAAACCCCTTTCCTCCCCTCCCTCCTTCTTTCCTCAAATACTGAGTATCCACTCTGTGCCAGTTACTGCACTTATGATTGGATTACAAAGCCCAGCTCTGTACTCATAGAACAGGACGTTAAGTGCTGGTAGGGGTAAGGTTGGGTGCTGTGTAAGCACATTTCCCCAGTCTTGTGGAGAAATGGGGGGAGAAAAGGCTTTCTTTAGGAGATGATGCCCAAGCAGAGAACTAGAAGGGTACATAGAAGTCGGCCAAGTGGAGGCAGACAGGAAGGCAGTCCCAGCAGAGGAGACAACAGGTGCAAAAGCCCAGAGCAAGAGAAAGCATACATTTAGGGAATCGCTGGATACAACTAGAATTGGGGGGCAATGGGTAGGCGTGTGACAACAGTCAGCCTGGAGGCTGGGTTCAAATCCTGAAGCCCCTGGTATGCCGTACTAACCAATTTGGATTTTATCCTGAGGCTAATGGAATGTTGAACACAAGAGGGACACATCAGATTTGTGCTTTAAAGAGTTCACCCTAGTTTCACGGTGGAGGATGGCTTGAAAGATGATGTTCGGTGGAGGAGTCTATCACGTTAATGCAGTCTTAAGTTGGTGACGGCCAGGACTAAGGTGCAACAACAGAAACGGACAGAAGTGGACGGACCAGAACACTACTGAGGAGGTGGAGACAACAGCTTGACACCTGCTTAAGGATGGTGGATAAGGGAGAAGGAGGAGTCAAGCTCAACATCCTTGTATATTTTAAGTTTCTGGCTTGGAAAATTAGGTGAGTGAGTGGGACCAGAAATAGGTAGAAGAGGAGCAGGTTTGGGGACAAGTTGATATCAAATAGAGGTCACAGGAGTCTAGAGTTCACTGGAGAGATCTGGCCTGGAATAGTACAGCTGTTGGCATACAGAGTAATTGGAGCCAGGAAAGGATGCGATTAACCAGGGAGAGAAAGTTGATCTTCTTCCCTACACAAGTGTTCCAGGCTTTCCTCACCCTTGTGCTGAGCACACACGGGCCAGGTCTTCCCATTGTTGTGGCCCCCCAGCCCAGTCTACTCTTTGGGGTCTTCTCCCATTCTAGGATATTTGCCCTAATCTCTATCCAAAATTAGATCTTTTGTCTTAGGATCTCTCTCCTAGCTGCTCTGATAAATTATTTGATGCTAAAGATGTATAGGCATTAAAGGATTATTACCTAAAACATTTCTGAATTTTAATTGAAAAGAATCAATAGGATTCAAATCCATAGAAATCTCAGAAGTTCATTCTTTCTTTTTTTCTTTATTTTTGGATAGGTGGTCATTACTGAGGTGAACTTTTCCTTAAGACCCCACCCTTGCCACTATAACTTCCATTTCCTCAATCACGGAGTTCCCAAAAATTGAGTACTTGGTTTTTTGCTTTGAAAACACAGGTATAGATTGCCCTTTTGAATCCTGATCATTTTTGTCCTAGACAGCCTGCACAAGTGCTTAGTGCGTTTGTCTGAAAAATGGACAACTGAGGTTGTGGCTCCTTTAGTGCCTGACACAGACAAAACAGAATTGGAGCATGAGTCTACTTCCCACCAATGCAAGGCCTCTAAGTTAGGGACACCTAGCAGCAGGTGACAGAAAAGAAACCACCATGTTTTGGAAGTCAAATGCAATACCCCCGAGAAGCTTTCCCACAGGAATCATTAGGGGCTCCTGCCCCAGGTTCCCATAGCAACATGGCACTTGTCACACTGTGTCGTAATTCTTTCGTTTATGAGTCTGCCTTTCCTCCTATATTTTAAGTTCCAAGAGAGAAATCTATCTTATCCATTTTTGTATTCACTGTCCCTTTTCCTTGAAACAATGCTATGTATAGCAGGTATTTAATAAACATCAGTTGAGCATATGAATGAACGAACCTGCAGTGATACATGCCATTCACTGAGCATGTCAGATAACTTCTTGATACACCAAGTCACATGGGCAAGTTTTCCAGGAGATAAAGGATTCCTACTGCTCCCTCTTCCACCGGGGAAAATGCATAAAGCGTATGTATTAATAACAGGTTACGTGGAAAACGTCTCATTGGCTTCTGTTGGAGTGTGAGAAAGAAAAAATTCTGAGTAAACAAAAGTAGAAATTGACAGCAAGAATTGAGATAGGAGCAAAACTGAGGTATGATGGCACTGGGAGATGCGTGGAAGGAAGAAAGCCAAGAGCATGAACAGACACAGGAAGGGGAACCAGGAAAGAAAGAAGTATGTAGCTGGATGGAGAGAGTGATGGCAAAAACATGAAAATCAATTTTAATGAAAGAAAGAACAAAGAAGAGAAATCTTGGTAAACTGTCAAACTGATGATGGAGTTGAGAAAGATAAAAAGGGAAAACATGCAAAAAGCCAAGAAGTCTCTTGGCTTATATAATTAACAATCCCTAAAGGCTTCGCAATCTTATTCCCTCTGCTATTCAGAAGTTTCCTAAAATTCTTCTCTTCCTAGAAGTCTAACAGGAGGGTGGAAAACATCTTCACTCCTATAATAGAGTTGTAAGACCAGAAGGAATCTTAGCAACCAGCGTTTTGCTTCATTTTGCAGACAAGGAGATTGAGGCCCAGAGGGTGGGGCTCACCTCCCTGGGCACACTGGCGGATCCCTCTGGAGCCTGAGCCAAAATCACAGTCTCTGCATTTCCAGATCTCTGCTCATTCCAATAGATACTAATTTCCTGCTCCCATTTCTCCAAACAGATGACATCTCTGCCATCTGAATAAATTGAAAAAGAAAAGTTTATTTTTTTTTAATGAGTTGATAAACATTTCTATGTGAAGGAATACGCGAGACGGGTAGGAGGCAGAGGCCGTGCTGTGACTGCTGTTGTACGCCAGGACCTAGCCCAGAGCCTGGCACAGAGTGGTTTTCAGTGAAGTTTTGTTAGATGAGTGGACGGACGAATGGATGGATGTGCTCCACCAGGGTTCCCACTGCTACCCAGATATTGAACAGACTTATGTTTTCTGACTTTAAGAGCTATCTGAATCCAACTTGCAATTGCATATGGACAATGACCCCTAGATGTTTTAAAGAACATTTAGTAAATTTCGATTTTGAATGAATGAAATTACTGATGCTCTCAAATAAATCGTAATCTCATTGGAAACCTAAAACATGGACATAAATAGAAATAATTAGCAACACAGGACAACAATGTGTTAAAAGCCAAATGACTATACAAGCAGTATGGGCTACAAGGAGAGTGATTCTATGATTTATTTTCTAAACTGGGACCCTTTTGAGAGTGAAAGGGGCCTTCTTACTGACTACACCAAGACAATAGGAACCAGCTGGACCATCTGGTCAAGGCAGGTATAAGGGAGTTCATGTGAGACAGCAAATTTTCCATGGGTGAGGGAAGCCTCTGGGCTTTTGCATATGCTGTTCCCACAATATGGAACATTTGTCGTCTCATTCCTAATTAGGCAGCTACTACTTAGTCTTCTTAAAATGAATAAAGTATGATGTATTAAATGGGTATGAAAAGCGTGTGTAAATGACAAGGGCTAGAGAAAGAATTAAAGGGAGATTCTGCACCTGACGTGAGTTCGTAGAGATGAGTTTGCTGTCTCACACAAAAAAATAGATGTGTTTTTCTAGAGTTTTAAATTACAGATATTTGGCTTTCAGCAAAATGCTCTTTTTAATGGTCTGACAAGGGTAGCCCAGAAATTTTTTGTAAATGATAGAAATGTTGCTAATAAGGGTAGGTTTATTCTCTTCCTTGATAAAGTATCCTCCATGGCCAGCAGCATCAGCTCCCCCGGGGAGTGTGCGAGAACTGCAGGCTCTCCGACTCCACCCCAGACGACAGAGTCAGAATCTGCCTATTAATGAGGCACTCAGTGATCTGAGGCTCATTACAGTTGGAGAAGCATTGGTCTACACCACCTTAATGCTTCCGAGAGAGTAACGTTTATTTAAATACTTAAATATACTTATTCTACTTCACTGCCGCTTCCCTTTAAAATGTATTCAAAGTGTGCTTCCTTTTGCTTTTAAGACATTTCAGTGTCTAGAACTTTAACAGTGACGATGAGGAGGACTGTTGTTTGCAAAGAGATCAGTACAAGCAGGGCTGAAACACCCTATATACCCACAAATGCACTCTCCATTCAGGGGAAGGGTGGGAAACAAATGCAAACTCACAGGAAAAATTGCTCTATTCTGCTATAGACCAGCTTTTAACTCCATCCAACCAATTTTGGTTTTAAAACTTCTCCCAGTGGGACAGAAAAAAGAAATGACAGAAGAAACCATACTTGGAAATGCAAACTACCTCAGGAGACCTTCACTTTTGTTCACTGTAAATGCTTAAGAAAAGGCTGTATCTTTTACAAGTTGAAGGA
The DNA here is from genome assembly GCF_021613505.1 of Equus quagga. Lineage (NCBI taxonomy): Eukaryota > Metazoa > Chordata > Mammalia > Perissodactyla > Equidae > Equus > Equus quagga. Next base: position 58,611,072 of record NC_060281.1, on the reverse strand, counting down.
ATGTTAACACGCTGTGGGGTGCCTTGCTCATCTTTCCCAAGACTGTTTTGCTGGGTCCTGGCCGGCATGAATTTGGTAATACTGGGCAAGGCCACAGCTGCGTGCCAGACGGCGTGGCATCTCTATTTTTGCAGTCATTAAATAGCTACTCCAATCTCTAGCATGTGTCACTGCACATGTGACCCAATGAATCCCCTGCAGAATGAAGCAGCAATAATAATGTGTGGGGCAATTAGCACGGGGACACCGGGTCTTCCTAGCAGCCTCTCGCCCTTGTTAACATTCGCAACGTATTCTGGGCGGGGTGCTCCTGAGAATTCCGCTGACGCCGGTTACCATCCCTGAGGCTGGGGACCGCGGGGAAAGAGATCGGCTCCCTTCCTTCCCTTGATGAATGTTGTGAGGGGCAGTGAGGGGGCTGCAGTGGCTCCAAACAAAGGTCTTTATGGCTCTTTAAAGCTGTAAGGCATTCAGTCATAGTCTCTTTTTCCTGCTGGCATGATAACTTTAAAAATTTACATTTCTGAGCTTGTGGTTTAACAGGCTATCATCCTAACTTCAGGGAAGAAGAATCAGAACGGGAAAGATTTAAGTGCACAGTGTGGGCTGAAATCAGGATAATATTGACTAAGCACCCTCCTGGTGCTCTCCTAACAAACCATTACCTGCCACCCAGGATTTTATATTTCAAAAAGCATAGTGAATGCTAATACCATCGAGGCTGGGATCCTGAAAGACCAGGTAGACAAGAAATTTCATAGTGAAAATCGTGGAACCTAGCCCTCGAAAGACCTCTGGAGCTTGCCTCTTCCTTTTGGGAGCATCATCTGTAAAATGAGGATACCTGCCCTGCCTCCTCACATTGCAGTAAAGACAAATCCGACAAAATGGGAGACTGCGTTTGAAACTCTACAAACCAAAATAAGACATAGTATTTAATGATCTTCATTATCATTTTAAATCGAGAAAACAGGCACAAAGGAATCAAATGGTGACTAGTCATGAGCTCCCTGAGAGGTGCTGGGTCAGGCCGTTCTCACCACAGAGCCTGTCCTTCCTCTCGGTCTGCCAGCAGTCAAGGGCATGTGCCTGCCCACGAGCACACAGAAGGCCACACTCCAGCTCTCACTAGAGAACACGACCTTGAACTCCCTGCTGTCCAGTCATTTAGCAAGTACTGATTTTTGAGAAACAATGTTTGTGGGACTTCCCTGAAAGGTATGCATTTACCCATTCTGTTGGATATCCTAAAATTTACCTTTGATCAAACCTGGTCATCAGAGCACTGTGTGTTTAGATCACAGGTGTTTGCCTCCTTGTAGAATGGACTTCATTGAATTGTGCTTACACAGGGGATGCTCTCACCCACCTAAGAAATGTGTCATGGTATTTAACCTGGGGATTTTCCTACAGCCCAATCTGCTCCAACGCCAGAAACTTCTTTGTAAGGACCCACAGGAGAAATTCCCCTGGGGTTGCAGCTTCAGGAGAACGGTGGCTTTTACTAAACAGTGTTTTATCTTATGAACAAAGGCATCAACCTCATACCTGGGACTGCTTTTACTTTGCTCCGGCCACTAGCACACTAAGAGCCAAATTTGTTTAGCAAATGGAATATATTACTCTGTAATAATCTTCTCCTTGCTTTAATTATCTTACCCATTTTTCCTTTGACAACTTCTTTTATCTCTTGGTTTGGCCAATATTTTGTTAACCCACTTGTTTTTATAAATCAATTGTAGCAACTCTGTAAATTTCCGTTGCATCGCCTTGGCATCATTTGCCAGTGGAGCCTCAACTCCAAGTCTTCACGCCGAGTCCTTGCTGCAGCTGGGCCTTGGGGATGATGCTCAGCTATGATTTGTCAGAGGCATTTGTGAGTCATGAATGTAAACCAGTCACATTTCCAAGTCCATGAAGTTGACAGATTTTCATTTCAGAAGATGCATTTAGCTCTGGAAGATCTCTTAAACTTACAGCCAGATATCGAAGGCTAGATAAGGCACTGGATCTTTGACATATAGCTCTTGGATTGATCAACATGTGAAAGGGTGAAATCTCAATCAGTTGAATTGTATCGTTTGGATTTTGTGGCAATTTGGACAAAGAATGGTTGAAGTTTACTCTTTGTCCTCTGGGTATATTAAACAAATGAAGAGTTTAATTTGTAAGAAAGAATATTTGAATATTAAAGAGTTATTTCCCAACAACTTTCATTCTTATGTGCATATTAAATGCCATTAGATTATCTTCACAATGCAGCACTGGTCTGGCTAGTACTTTAATATGCTGATTACAAACCCTTCCTATTTGTTAAATTAATATTTGATTACTGTAAATTAGAAAGTCTATCCTTGAGGGTGATAAATATGTACTCTTGAAAAATATCCTATTAGCTAAATCATTTCTACTACGTATGGTCTTGACAATTATGCCAATTCTTGAAATTGCTCTAAAATTTAAGTAATACATGGTATGTGCCTTTTCTGTAACATTCGAAAATGTACACTCCTCCTTTGTTGCAATCACCCCTCTCTTGAATTCTGTAATATTGCATCCTCTCTTTTCTCCTACTCCCTCTTTGATTAAGCCTTTGTCTTAAACATTTTCTCTTCCCCTTCACCCTCTAACTGTAGGCATTTCCCAAGTTCAGCACTCAGCCTTCACACTTGCTAGGATAAGCAATCCTTCTTAAAGCATCAACTATCACTCTTGACAGATAACTCTCTAGTCTGAATATTCACTTGAGTTCCAACTCTTGGCTCAGCTTATCTACTGGATACTTCCACTGACACCCCAAATTGTACCAGCCATTAATAATTACTGTCAACTTTATTTGTTAATGCTATCATAAGACTTAGCAATAACAAAAGAAATCTTTTTATTGATTATATATACTATGTGCTACAACGGGTGCTTTAAAAGCAAATCTCTTTAATCCTCTGAACCATCCTATAGGTGGGTTTTACCACCTTCACTTTACCTATTAGGAAACTGGGGATCAGAGAGTTACAGAAATTTGCCCTGGTCTTCAGGAAGTGCATTGCAAAAATAAAATTTGAACTCAGGTCTGTCATGTTAAGCTGCTTCCTAAAACTTATATCTAAAATTAAATTATCTTTATTTTCTCCAAGACAAACTTTTTCTTTTATATACATATATACACACATATATTTTCTGCTGAGGAAGATTAGCCCTGAGCTAACATCTGTGCCAATCCTCCTCTATTTCGTCTGTGGGATGCTGCCACAGCATGGCTGACAAGTGGTGTAGGTCCATGCTGGGGATCTGAACCTGCAAACCCAGGCTGCTGAAGCAGAGCATGCCATGAGGCCAACCCCCAAAAAACAAACTTTTTCTATGTCCCTATTTTAGCGTATGGTACCATAATTCTCCTACTAAATATAGATGCTTAAAACTTTGGATACTTATTTGGTTCTCCCTTGTCCTTGTTACCCTTTGTACCAAATCCATCACCAAGTCCTGTAATGTTGCTTCTTCTCATTTTTCCTTTCTTCCTTTCTTTCTTCCTCTAGTCCACACACTTACTCATTAATGTCTCCAATAAACTGCTGTCCACCCCTACCGCCTCTAGCTCCTGTGCACACTGTCCTTTCCTGAATCACTACTGATGCACCGTCCAGAGGGCAGCTGTTACCCTGTTGTTCAGCTGATCAGAAGCCTTCAGTGGACCACAGTCTCTTAAGGTCTGGGCTTTCCACAGTTTGACCCCAACCTATTTTTCCAACTTTATCAACCACTGCAACCCAGAATATATACTTCATTCCAGTCTTCTGCTCTCTTCACCCTCCCTGGAATAAGCATTTTATTTTCCTTCTAAACTTTTGCTCACACAGTCTTTCCTCTCCTGAAATAAATATTCTTCTCCCACCTCTTTCCCTTGAAATGCCCAGCTCAAGCCTCTAAGCTGTTTTTCACTTTCTTCTAAAGTTTGCCTACTATATTTATTATTTGCATTACTCATTCAGTACAATTGCATGTTGCCTTGTGTTGTAAGGAAAATTCTCGTGTGTGTGGTGGAGGGGGAATATAAGTGTGTGTCTACCTTGCCTTCTTGGTCAGATTTTAAATTCCTAAAGGGCAAGGATGGATTTCAGACATCTTCTATATCCCTCAGAGGTTTGGAATGAGTTGTCATATAAATCATCTACAAACAATATAATATGGAAAGAAAGAAAATCACTTTGATAGAAGAAATGAAAAGAACATAGGTTTGGAATTAAGAATACTGTGTGAATTCAGTCTCTTTCAATTTCTTTAATAACAGTGAGTTACTTTTGTCTACCTCTTAGCTTATTTTCGGTGAAGTATAGTGCATGTAGGCCAATATGTAGCATCAATGTGTACCGAAAAATGAAGTTATTCTGGTTATTTGATAACTGAAGAGAGTCACTGTCTTTTTAAACTCTTTGTGACCATAAACAATTGGTTTGGGCCACCATCGTATCCATAACTGATTGACATGAATAAATATAGAAGATAAGCTCAGACTATTTTTAAAAAGGTTTTTGCATATTTCTATATTTAGAACACACTGCTTTAGAGTTGAAATGGTCCTTATCTAAACCAATGATTCCCAAACACAAGTTTGCAAGAAAATGAGAAATATACGTATATGTATTTTTTGCTGGAGGAAGATTAGCCCTGAGCTAACATCTATGCCAATCTTCCTCTATTTTATTTGTGGGTCACCACCACAGCATGGTTGAGGAATGGTATAGGTCCACACCTAGGATCTGAATCTGTGAACCTGGACCACCAAAGCAGAGCAAGCCAACTTCACCACTAGGCCATGGGGCTGGCCCCAAGAAAAACATTTTTATAATGATTTTTTTTTGTAAAACTAAGTAATATAATTTATAGAGTTACCCTATATTTTCTGATTAGGACTCTCCTTTTGTGCATGTGTGTTAAAATTTGTTTTATGAAACAATGATGATAATATATGGAAAGGGTAGCCATTGTGAGTTTCGTTGTTGCTATAATGACTTTCCTTAATAAAATAGAAAGTTGGCAAACTGATGTTGATTTCCACAGTATTTTTGAAAATGTTACAGGTTCATGTTAGCCCAAATGCTTGGAAACCCTAATCTAATCCAAGCTCTTTGTTTCAGAACTGAAAATTTTTTTCATTTTTTTTTTTTTTGAGGAAGATTAGCCCTGAGCTAACATCTGCTGCCAATCCTCCTCTTTTTGCTGAGGAAGACTGGTCCTGAGCTAACATCCATGTCCATCTTCCTCCACTTTATATGTGGGACCCTGCCACAGCATGGCTTGCCAAGTGGTGCCATGTCCGCACCCGGGATCCAAACCAGCGAACCCCGGGCCGCTGAAGCGGAACGTGCGAACTTAACCACTGTGCCACCAGGCCAGCCCCTGAAAATTATTTGACTTATAGAAATTAAACTACTTGTCCAAGGTCACATAACTACTGCAGGCTCATTGTGTGAATTCAAGTCTCTTGACTCTCTGAATATGCCTCATTCTTGAAGAGAAAAATTATTTTTTCTACTAATGGAAAGAAAAATCTAATTTCCATATGACTTTTGAAGAAAAGGTATTGTATAAATTTTATTCATTTATAATAAGCTTATTAAAATCCTCCAAAGGATGACTTTATCACTAAGTGGAAAAAACTTGATTATAAACTTTAAGCCTTTAAAGGATTTTATAAATAGGTTTTCTAAATTCCTTAAATTTCATATTTTTCATTTATTTTCAAATAAAATTTATTTTCATTAAAAATAACTTTGCTTCCATAAAAACTCTGGAAAACACAGAAATTACAAAATTCCTGTAATTCCAGAGAGAATCATGTTGATCTTTTAGCATAGTTCTTGCCAGATATTTTTCTATGTACATCTTTGCATAGTTGAAATTATACTGCATATGCCTTTATATTTCCTGGTTCTTCATTTTATTTATTTATCTTAATTTTTAAAAAGTAAGTAATACATTTACATAATTTACAGCTCAGAAGGTACAAATGGCTACAGAGTGAAGAGTTGCCCCCACCTCTGCCCCTCAGTCACCCAGTTCTCCTCCATAACAAAAACTAATATTTCCAGTTTTAAACATTTTGACATGCTATCCTTCCAGAGATATTTTATGCATTGTGCTGAGGTTCTCTTGCTTAATATTAAGACATATGCATTTCCCCATCTTTTCAAAGATCTTATTTTTAAGGGCTATATAATATTTTATTATATAGATATACCATGATTTATTTAGTCATGCTTACATACTAGACATTAAAATTGTTTTCAACTTTTTTTTAGTAGCTTTGCAACTCCTAGCGTTTAAACTGAAAGAATCCATTGATCTTTTTATTTTAGAAATTATCAGGCTAGTTTTATTTTAACTCTATTCCTGAAAGCAAGTGTATGTTTCTTCTGCTGAAATTAGTGAGTCAACCTTGGGTTGAAACAATCTTTTAACCACAAGAACTGACCTCACTAGGGTACAGTCATATCCTCTCATGGTCAAGAAAGAACCGTGCTTCACAAAAATTTACTGTGAGAGTGCACCAGTAGAACAAACTTTTCACTATGAGAGGAACAAGGTCTGAGGATCTAACGTAAAACATGGTGACTATAGTTGGTACTACTGTACTGTATAATTGAAATTTGCCAAGAGAGTAGAACTTAAATGTTCTCACTGAAAAAAAAAAGAGGGAGAGATAAATATGTGAAGTGATGAATGTGTTAGTTAACTAAATGGGGGGAATCCTTTCACAATGTATATGTATATCAAATCACCACAATGCACACTTTAAATATCTCACAGTTTTATACGTCAATTGTACTTCAATAAAGCTGAAATTTTTAAAAAGTGAGAATTCACCAATAGAGTTGATGGCATTTTCATCTCACCATCATCACTAAACCCTGTGCACTGGGAGCTCATGGGTTCACAGTATTGTTGGCTAAAACTCCATTTGGAGCTCTCTCTAAACCAGAAAGTGGAGATGCATTCAAACAAACACACACAAGGACAAAGACAGGGAAAACAGCATGGCAATTACAAAAAAAAAAGATGATGATCCAAGTAGTAAACATATCCAAGAATAAATACATGTTTATGCTGCTTTCAGAGGACTGTGTAGTGTTGATGGCCTTAGTGCTAAATGCTGACAGCATTGGTTCTTTATGGATTGGTCAGAAAAAAGCTTGCTTCATTTAGAGGAATATTCATGGAGTTGGCAATGAATAGGGAAAGGAGGAGAAGCCTCAGCAAAGTAGGGGACAGGCCATCTATTTCCAGTATAGAGGAAGATGTATGTGAAACTGAGCTATTCAGAGTGAGAAATCTGAATCTAAGCTATGAGGAAATTAACATAAATAGACCAAGAAGAAGCCCGGCAGAGGAAAGGAAAATACTTGGTTGAAAGATTTGTAGTAAAGAGGGAGAAACATGAGCTTAATATAGATGGAACTGTCAAATATAAGCCTAACTTTGAGAAAAACAGATAAATCAGTGAGGCTTCACTTCATGCTTTTTTTCTGTAATTCTCTCCCAAGCAACCCAACTCCCAGCCCCCCCACCACTAATAAATAAAGCCCGTTGACCTTGTCCCATTCCTTGACATGGAAATTTAACATGTTCTCACTTTGATGTAAAGTGTTATAGCAACTGTAGGATCTAGCCCACCCTTCCAACCATATTTCCAAATATATGTTATAATATTAAGCTAAAACTCTTTTTTTACAGAAATGTTCAAAGTGACCTTAGGAAAAAGGGTAATTCAGAAGTAAGCAATCCTAAAGACTGCAGTTCAGGTTTGAATTATCTCAACTCATGAAATTGGTTTTAGGTGACCTTTGAGTGTTTGAGCACCTAGGTAGTTGGCAGAAACAAACATAAATCCTCTTTGAAGAAAGATAGCATTATCCCAGATTTCAAACATTTCTATAGTTTTGCAAATACAATATCTGGCACATAATAAAAAATAATCAGACACACAAGGAGTAAAATAATATGAACTAAAATCAATAGAAACAGCAGACAATGGAGACAGACCCACAGAGGCTACAAATGTTAGAGTTTGAGACACAACTTCAAAATAGCTATATTATGAAGGTCAAGGGGATAAAAAGAAAATCAAACAAAATTGAAGATTTCAACCAAGAACAAAGAAACTAATACATCAAACAGCTAGTCTGGATTAAAGATCACAATAAAAAAAAAATTTTAAGAGCAGGTCAGACACAACTGAAGAGAGAATTAGTAAACTGAAAGATGTCAGAAAAAGGTACCCACAATGAAGTGGAAAAACAAAAGAACAGAAAAATCAGAAAAGACAGCAAAACATGTAGGATTATAGTGAAAAACTCAAACGTTATGTTCATTGGATCTCAAGAAGGGAAGAAGAGACTGAGGTAGCAGCAGCATTAAGCATTAACAGCTGAGGAAAAAAAATTAGAAAAAAAAAGAGAGATAATGGCTGAGAAAATTTCCCAAACTGGTAAAAGATATCAATCCATAGATTCAATGAGTCCTGTGAGTTCCAAGCAGGATAAATACACAAACACACATCATAGTAAAACTGCTAAAAAACTAAAGACAGAGAAAATCTTAAAAGCAAGAGAACACAGATTACCTTCAAAGGAGCAAAAATATAGATTTCTCAATGGAAACCAGAAGACAACACAATATACTAAAAATACTAAGAGAAAATAAGACATAAGAAACAACCTCTCAAACAACCAATCCAGGAAGCCAAACCATGTTTTCTGCAGCAATTGTCCCAGAATAGCCAGAATTTGAACTGCCAGATCCCTGTTTTTTGCCCCCTACTTTCAACTCAGGAACAACCAGAAAAAGTCAAATGTGCCCCCAAACCAATCATACAAGATGCTCTGCTTCTAGTTAGCCCATTTCCAGCTTCCCCACGCCAACAACCTCCAATCAGAGCATCCCTGACTGTTCTCCTTTTTCTCACTAGAAGTTTTCACACTCCTCTGATTGCTTTTGAGTCTCCTCACAGTACAAGTGAGCGTGGCTGACTCCCTTCCTATAGCAAGCTCTGTTCACATTTGGGAGGTCTTTCAATTTATTCCCATACTTCCAAAAATAAAGCCCCAAAACAATCTGAGAGTTTTTTTGTTAATTGGGCTCCAATTAATCCAATTCTTACTATACTTTAACACACCCTTTAGTAATTTAAAAGAAACCATTTAAGACAATTGATATACTAATTACCTGTTATTCTATCATGTCCAATAAGTCAGGTCTCCTAAGGAGCTCTACTATATAACAATAGTTAGACCAGTTTCTGTTTTGTATATTTTTAATACTAAACATACAAGAGTTACAGTCATTAAACTTATAAATGCCTAATACATATGACTTATGAACCTCATATATCTATTAATGGCCAAGTGTTTACACTCTTTGCTTTTCAAACTAAACTGGATCATCACCAGAACCAATTAATCTTAACGATTTAAGCTTCTGGTTATTAGATGAATAAGTGGGGGTGATCCAATATACAGCATGGTGACAGTAACTAACAATACTGTATTATATACTTTAAAGTTGCGAAGTGTAGATCTTAAACGTTCTTACCACAAAAAGTGGTATTTATGTGAGGTGATGGAGGTGTTAACTAACCTTATTGTGGTAATCATTTTGTAATATATATGTATCAAATCATCATATTGTACCCCTTAAACTTACATAACGTTATACGTCAACTAAATCTTAATAAAGCCTGGAGAAAAAAAATTTTTATGATTTCATTAAAAACAAAAAAAGAAGAAAACTGCCAAACTGGAATTCTATACCAACTGACACAGCCTTCTATAAAAAGGTAAAATAGACATTTTCAGACAAAAAAAAAATGAGAGAATTCATCATCAGCAATCTGCAATAAAGAAAATACTAGTTTTTAGCACAAGGAAAATGATTCCACATAGAAGACTGGAAATATAGTAAAACATGAAGGGCAATAAAAAGGGTTAACTAAATGGATGAATCTGAAATATATTGGCTATATAAATCATTAATTATAGTGACATTGGCATTGAAAATAAAGAATTAAAATACAAAACAACAATAAGGATGGGACATGGAATAAATAGTGCTGGGACATTGATCAGGAGGACATGGAATAAATGGTGTAAAATATTCTTAGGTTATTATGTTGTCCAGGAAAATGATAATAGTATTGATATTACACTTAGTTAAGAGTAAGACACATATTATAATTTCTAGCATTGCCACTATAAATATTGTAAAAGAACATGTGACTTTCAAGATAATAAGGAGAAAAAAATAACTTCTTTTTTTAGTTCTCAATCAATCTGAAACAAATCAATGAAGGAAAAAAAGAAACATAAAACTGGCAGGATAAATAGAAAATACTGAATAATATGGTAGAATCAAAACTACACATATCAGTAATTACCTTAAATGTAAATGGACTAAATACCCAATTAAAAGACAAAGATTGTCATCCTGATTAACAAACAAAACTGCTATTTATATAAAACATAAGGATCCAGAAAGTTTAAAAATACAAAGACGGAGAAAGATTTATCTGTCATACAAATACAAATCAAAAGTGAGTTGGTTATAGGTATCTTAATATCAGACAAAGTCAAAAGCATTATTAGCTTCTTTGTAACAACAAAATGCTTCATTTAGCAGGTAGATATAACAGTTTAAACTTGTAGGTACCTAATAAATAGCTTTAAAATAAATAAAGCAAAAACTAACTGAAAAGACATAGACAAATTCACAATCATATTGGGAGATTTTAACACACCTATCCCAGTAACTGATAGAGGATTTGAATAACATAAATAGTAAAACAACATAAATAGTAAACTCAAATGTATATATTCATATATAAAAAATATATTATTATGATATTAATATATTACAATAATATATGAATGTATTCAAGTTTACTATTACATAAATAATATATGTAATTTATACATATTAATATATCATTTATATATAATTAACTATATAAACAATTTACATATCATGATATAATTTATATAATAAATAATATAAATTTTTAGATATATATCACTACACATAACCACTGCAAAAAACATAGTCTTTTTTTTTTTTAAGATTTTATTTTTTCCTTTTTCTCCCCAAAGCTCCCCGGTACATAGTTGCATATTCTTCGTTGTGGGTCCTTCTAGTTGTGGCACGTGGGATGCTGCCTCAGCGTGGTTTGATGAGCAGTGCCATGTCCACGCCCAGGATTCAAACCAACGAAACACTGGGCCGCCTGCAGCGGAGCATGTGAACTTAACCACTCGGCCACAGGGCCAGCCCCTACATAGTCTTTTGAAGTGTCATATAGAATATCTACAACATTTGAGCATATTTATGACATAAAATATCTCAACAAACTTCAAAGGATTGAAATTCTACAGATTACGTTCTTTGACTACATCATTAAGCCAGAAATCAAATAACAAAAAAATAAAAATTAGAAAATCCTTTTATTTTGAGATTAAGAAACAATACTTCTAATAATCCATCAGTCATAGAAGAAACCACAATAAGATGGGAATATATTTTGAACTAAATGATAATGAAAACGTAAAATATCAAGATTTGTGGGATGCAGAGGAATTTATATGTTTAAATACATACATTTGAGAATAAAGACAGAAAGTCAATGAACAAAGTCACTTAAAGAAATTAGAAAAAGAACAACAAATAAAATCCAAAGGAAAAGGAAATAATGATGGTAGGAGCCTAATGACATAAAAAAGATACTTCTAATACAGAAAATCAAAAAAGTCCAAAGTTGCTATTTTCAAAAGACTAATAAATTAATATAGCCCTTGCAAGACTGAGAAAGAAAAAGGAGAAAAGTGACACATATTCTGAAAAATTAAAAATGGAACATTACTATAGATCCTACCAGTATTAAAATTTTCTAAATAATTTTATGCCATTAAATTTGAAATTCTAGATGAAATGGATAAATTGACATAGAAAGAAAGAGAAAACCTGAATATTCCTTTATTAAAAAATTCGAGTCTATAATTTAAAGCCTTCTAACCAGAATGACAGGACCAGATGGCTTTACAAGCAAATGCACACAGATATTAAAGGAAGAAATAATGGCATTCATACACAAACTAAAAACTGGAAAAGAGGAATTATATGCCAGCTCTTCTTACGAGACACGCATAACCTTGACATCAAAATCTGCCGAGAATTTGAACGTAAGAAAGGAAAATGTCCGGCCAACCTTTCTCAACATATATTCAGAATTTTAAATACATTATTAACACAATAAACTTAGGCATTTACCAAAAGGATAATGCATGAAAACCAAATTTGGTTTATTTCAGAAAAAGAAAATTGGCTTAAAATTTAAAATAATATGTCAATATGTTTTCAAAATGAAGGAATAAAATCATATGATCATTTCAATAGATGACAAAATTCAATATCCATTCATGATTTAGTAAAAAATTTTTAGAAAACTAGGATTAGAAAAGAACTTCTTTAATCTGATTAAAGATGCCTACAAAATTACTTTAGGAAATATCATTCCTAATAGTGAAATCTTTCTCTTTTAATAAAAATCAAAACAAGATGTCCACTATCACCACTTTTATTCAGTGTCGCATTGGAGGTCCTAAAGACAGTGTCCATCACCTCATGGTCGTGTTCAGTATGTGCTTGGCATCAGCAGAGCATTCACCAAAAATTTATTTTGAAATAATTCTATATCTAAAAAAAGGGATCAAAGTTAATGCAATAGTGCAATAATTCCCTAACTACTCTGCCCAACTACCCATTCTTTGTAGAGCGAAGCTTTTTAAAAATACAGATCAGATTATTGCTTAAGACACCCAGGACATTGTCATGACCCATCAGACTCACCTGCCTCTTAATTCCATTTTATTTCCCTCTTCCTGTTCTCTGCATTCCAGCCACACCAGCTTCTTTCAGATTCTCAAAAATGTGCTCCATCTACATCTAGGCCTTTGCATAAGCTCTTCCCTCAGCCTGGGGCCATCTCCACCACCCTCTTACCTAGTTAGTTCATCCTTCAGATTTTAGTTCAGTAGTTTAGGTATGACCTAATCAAAAACTAAAGAAGTCTCAGCAGCAATGAGCAATCTCGCACCCAGATCTTGCTTTCTAATATGATTCTTCAATAAAAGGGACCAGGGCTACTTGGAGAAATGGCTGATTCTAGAACTGGGGCTCATACAAGATGAGCCTGGAGGATCTAACAATGTCAAAAAGTAAGGAAGTGGTCAACACATACAAACACCCCCCAAAGTAATAGGAGTACGTCAAACGATAGGAGCCAACTGAAGGAGGTCCCAATGGCCAAAGCCGGAACAATCAGAACAACAAAATAAAGATGTATGGATTATAATCCAAAGTATAAAATAAATAGCCATTAGTCTATATGGATATAATTAAATGACTGAATAAATTAATAAGTGGGGGAGAAGAGATATATCTCCTGTGAGGGAGAATTCCAAATAGATTTTGTAGATACTCAGCTCTCAGGGAGGAGGACGGCTCCTCAGTCCTTAAGTGCCAGCTGCCCATTGTAACTCCCCCCCAAACAGTGTAGATTAGAAAAGAGGAGAGTAACTTTACAGTGGAGACACCTGCCAAGCACCATGTTAGCCAGGTGGTCAAGGTCAGCATCAACAGCGGTAAGTCACGTTGATAGTATGTACCCTTGATACGATGTGATGAGAAAGGCATTTTATCTCTGTGGTCTTCCTCCCCAAAACACATAACCCCAGTCTAATCATGAGAAAAACATCAGAAAAATCCCAGCTGAGGGAAATTCTATAAAATATCCAAGCAGAACTCTTCAAAACCGTAAAGCTCACCCAAAACAAGGAAAATCTGAGAAACTGTCACAGCCAAGAAGAGCCTAAGGATATACGATCACTAAATGGAATGTTGTGGCCTAAATGAGATCCTAGAACAGAAAATGGACATTAGGTAAAAACTAAGGAAATCTAAATAAAGTAAGGACTTTAGTTAATAACGTATCAATATTGGCTCATTAATTGTGACAAATGTACCATGCTAATGTAAGATGTTAGTAATAGGGGAATCTGGTGTGGACTATATAAGAAATCTCTATGTTATCCCTGCAATTTTTCTGTAAATCTATTATTAAAAAGTTTATTAAAAAAACAAATAGTAGGGGCTGGCCCAGTGGCGCAGTGGTTAAGTTCACACATTCTGCTTTGGCAGCCTGGGTTTTGCCGGTTCAGATCCCGGGTGCAGACCTACGTACGGCTTGGCAAGCCATGCTGTGGTGGGTGTCCCATGTGTAAAGTGGAGGAAGATGGGCACAGATGTTAGCTCTGGGCCAACCTTCCTCAGCAAAAAAAAGGAGGATTGGTGGCAGATGTTAGCTCAGGGCTAATCTTCCAAAAAAAAACCCCCAAAACTAAATAAGCCCTAAATACTGAACAGAACATGGTATACTCCCTTACCTTCCATAAATTATTCAAAAGTCTTCCAAATATTGGCTTGAACATGGAAATATTCTTCTTAAACTGGGGAGTGGGCACACAGGCTTTTGTCCTATTATTCCTCATGTCATTTTGAATGTCTAATATTTTGGTTTTTTTCAATGTTAAATTGTAAAGCAATTGCACAGAAGTCAAAATGTTGATTTCTCCTACGATGGCTAATTAGATACTTTTTGAGGTATCAAATTATTTGAAAATTATTTTTCAATGATCATGCTTTGCTGATGCCCAAGCATGTCTAGAGCGCCCATGGGTTGATGGACCCTGTTTTGGGGAAAGAGATAAACCAGATGCAGCTCCAGGTCATATGAGCTCACAGCTTCCTGAAATTTTCCTTTATTTATAATTAAGAATTTTTTTCCTGACAATTTAATGTCCACCTATCCTAATAGATTATTAGCTGCCTGAGAGCAGGGGTGACTGTAGATGCATTGATTAGCAAGTGGCCTAGTATACAATAAGTGGTCAATAAATATTTAGTGATTGAATGAATGACCCTAACCATGGTTGAAAGCTCAGGCCCTAGAGTTACCTGGACCTGAGTATGAATTTTAGTTTCCCGACTTCCAGGAATGGGGACAATAATAGTGCCTACCCCAAAAGGTGCTTTCCGGATGGATGTGCTTAGTTAGGGTTCTTTGTAAATATCAGCTATAACTTTTATTAGGTGCTTGTTGAATTGAAGAGGTTAATATCATAAAATGCTTACAATGATTCCCAGCACAGGGTAAATGCTTCTTGTGCTTATTTTTTTTAAATGTTGCTGTTGAACAAATTAGACTGCATTCACTTTGTGCAGTCTGTTAGGGGTATTCTTTGGAAATGCTTCTACATTCTTTAGAAAGAAAAGGCCTAAAATATATACTATAAATCCTATTACTTCAAAATATATTACTCTAGAATATATGATAATTCAGAAAGGAACCTGGTCTGAACACCTTTGTAGTATTTATGGAGAAATGATTTGTACTACAAAAAAGGGATCATTAAACCATTGAAGAAAAAGGTTTGAGAGCACTTTGGCAATACCATTTACATGTCATTAGCAATCCAACTTTGCAGGGGTTTGTTACCCATTTCCTAAACATTGGTTTTCAAAATTTTTGATCTCGATCGAAATGTAAGAAATATATTTTACATGTGACCTAGTACATGATAATACACGTGTTTGTATGTGTGTGTACATATATGTGCATACATATAAACATGTGTGTGTGTGTATGTAATGGAAACAATAGCCACCCTAATGAAGTGATAGAAGTCCATTCCATTCCATCTCATTTAAAAAATGTTAGTCAAGATCTACTAAAATGATCTAAACATCCACAAATGGTTTGAAATCTGTAGACTGATAAAAACAAAAAAACAAAACTGTTCTAAACCAGTGCTTCTCAAACTTTAGCATGCATCAGAATCACCTGGAGGACCTGTTAAACAGACTGCTGTGTGCCAGTAGGTGGGTGGTGGGTAGAGAATTTATACTCCTAACAAGTTTCAAGGTGAATCTGTTTCTACTGGTCTGGGGACCACAATTTGAGAATCTCTGCACTAGACAATGCTAGCGACTGAAAAAAATCAAGCCGCAATACATTTTCCCATGCTTGTGTGGCCCCAGCTTTACTTTCAAATTCATTTACTCTATGCTTTAGAGTCAACCGCCACCTGTCCTGGTCCTGGGCTAATTCTGGGTTCCGCTACTTTTGGTTGGCCTGGTGTTCCTATTTTCCTTATCAGCCAGAATGTCTGCTACTTGATAATCTCTTTCTCTAGAAAAGGCTAGAAGGTAACGAGGTTACTAGATGGTGTCACTTGAGTGACGAATACAATTATCCACCATAATTCAACGGACATTTACATTTGATGTATTTTCAGGAATCCAAAATGAATTAGTTAGTGCCCTGGAATAAAGTCAACCAGAATGTCACAGCAGTACCTTGAGGCTGTTTACTCTTTATGATTTTTGGTTATTTTCTCTTTCCAGAAGGTTGGGTGATGTATAAAGTTGTACATGAAAAACTTCCTCATTCTTGATCAGTTATTTCAACCACAAGAAGGTAAAACAAATCCATGTTACAAGAATTCTTTTGGTAGAATCACCATTAGCTAAATAGAACAAGGAACCGCAGTTAAACACTAACTCTAGTTGAGAAAGAAAGTGACCTTTAAATGTAAATTGATGAGGTTTGGGCAATGGTGGAACCTCAGCCTAAGAGGAAACTGGTGAAATCAGATGCAAAGAGGTCTCAAACCTGATGTCACTAGGGCGAAGAGATTAAATAAATGGTGGCGCTGGGCCAGGAAACAGCAGTGTGGCAACTGAATTAAACACTAGCCTCCATACAAAAGAGAGAATAATACCTGGGACCAAGGTGGATGCAGGCAGGGAGAGGCTGCCAGTGGAAATGAGGAAACTGACCATTTGCCCAGGGAAGGAGGCAGCAGCTGAAACCAGGAATCAGAGGTTTTGGTTATCCAGAAAGGAAAAGGGGCCTGACACCCAACTGAAGCTTTCAGGGAAGGAAGAACTGGACGGCTCCAAGTTTGGAGAAGGGCCTAGCATCTGAATTCATCTTATGACTGGTATTGTTTCTCTCTTTTGCCTCTCAGGCTTGAAATTGTCTTACTTTCGTTTGAGTAGGTGATTGATAGGAATTTCCCCAAGTTTTATGGAGTAGATACTCTATAACAGGAACGGTGTTTAATTTCTCTGGCCACAGTGTGCAAAGACAAACACACAAACTTAGGTCACTTTTTCATAAAAACCACAGTTAAATTTTGGGTTTTGGAGGAGGTAGCCAAGATAAATTATGTTTTTGGGGTACAAAATTGATGGAGGGAACCATTATCAGCAGCTTATTCACAGCCACCCAACCTTAAAATGCCTTTGGCTCTAGGAGTGGACTAGTCGCTGGATTTTGGCTTCTTTTGTCTCTCCAGTCCCATCCCCCATCTCCTCTTGGGAGCCTTGGGATTCAAATGTAGATGAAATGCAGATTCTTGGGAGAATGGAAGAAGCGATTGGTTGGGCTGTTGAATGGGAAAAGGGGAGAACCTCTAGTTTATCAGTCATTGTTCTGCCAAGATGGGGAATGGCTTCCACTCCTGATCTGGAGAGTCTTATCTTGAGCGGTACTGATTGTCGACTACCAATTGCTTGGATAAATTTGGAAAATGAGTAAACTGTTTTCTGTTGGTCTCCTGCACTGGCTCACGTCAGGTAAGAGTTGAAGCTTATTGTCGGTAGATGTGTACGGTATTTTAACTGCGTCTGTGTACATCGTCTCTCTTGTTGACCACTTCTATAATTGTTAAGATTTATATATTTTAGTATGTATTATTGTGCTGCATGAGTTTTTGGTACAATGCAGATATCTTCCTTGATGTGTTTAGGGGATGTGATTTCACTTTTATTCTCAATTCACCGAGAAAATACTTTCACAGCACCCACACACGTGGTCATGGTAACTACTGCAAAACTTGACTACTTCATGAAAGGTGGTATAAATTCAAAGCCACTAAATGATCTTGGACATATTTACTTCTGTTATAAGGACTGATAAAATGTTTATATGAAAAAGTAAGGAGACAAAGCAGAATTTGCTTAAAAGTAAGACAAATTGAACAAATGAGGTAAAATACATACATAAGGAAAATAGCATGCAATAAACCAGTGGGTGTTTTAGGTGGAGGGCAGATGAGAGGAACAAAGTGGACAGGTGAAGACATGCTCAATTTCTCAGTCACTACTTGGTACCTTAGTACCATACCAGTCTCCTCTGCCAGTGTTCTTAATTAAGATGGAAACCAACTAATTGTTGGAGGAGAGAGGTAGCTAGAGCTGAGCCGAGGAGAATGGCTTACTCCTGCTTCGTTAGGGAGGTGACCTCTACCCAGTGGTTACTCTTTCAATGTTGATGACTAATCATAGCAGCATCAATAATTCAGGTCATCAGGATTAAAGGTCTGTGTAAATTGACTTTTGGGAGTTACTTTTTTAAGGCTGTATTTCCCGCCCCCTTCTTTTTCCACAACAAGGAAAGTCGCCTTACACTATGATTATATATATCAAATGTACTAGCTCAACATCTGAGTATGGGTGGAGGTCTTTCTATCCTCATTTCTTCCTCCCCTCCCCTTGGTAAAAGAGGTCTTACTGGAGACTTTAGAGACAACAAATTTAACATTACAGACCATTAAGCATACGGTGGAGCAACTTGTGAATGCTTAACGAACTCTGTTCTGACAGTGGTAATAATTAGGGCGATGGCCTTAAGAAAAAGAAGGAATGTTCATGTTTATATTTATACTGGTCTATCATTGTACACAGGTTTACATGTGAGATGTATCTGTTCATTTCATATTGAGAATCCCTTTTTTCTTATTTATATTTTATTATGCCACTGTGATTTTTAACCATCTCTTGCAAGTATTTGAGCACTCACTGTAATGTGCGCTAATTGCTTTGAGACTTAACAGATATATGAAGTCTTAGTCCTTGCCTTCAAGAAGCTTACAACCTACGCCGACGCATTTGTGTGCTTAGAGAGACAATAGTCAAATGCAGCAAGTAATGGCAATGCTAAGTGAGAGGAAAGAGTTGCTAATATTTGGAGGAGGGAGAGAGAATTGGCTGGGCAATCAGGGAAAGAGGCAGAGCTTGAGAGCGCCTTGACAGGTAAAGGAAGTGGGGACTTGAACTTTTGATTCTTGTCAAAGTATTTGATAATGGGAATTGGACGTGTGGGTATCAGGCTTTTTTGCGGACAATGGAATTCCAATTCATTGAATAAAAACTTACCTTTGATGTAGAGAACGGTAACTAGGGGCTGGAGAATCAAATTTGAAGATGAGATCTGGGAGTTGGTCATAGTCTAGAAATGGAGGTGGGAGAGAAGAGTGGACCAACAGTTAAAATACATTGAAATAAGTGCTGCAATGGAGCACGCCTGAGTGCTTCAGGGGCCGTTGGAGAGGCAGTAGCTAATTCTGCTCTGGAAGTGAAAAGGCTATGGTTTTCAGGTGACGTCGCAGCTAGAGGTTAAGGTTGAAAGGGGGGCACTCTAGGCAGAGAGAATTGCAGGTAGAAGCACCGGGGTGATTTGACTTAAAGTGACTTGAAGGGCAGGAGTTGTGCTAGTTCCTCGACGTGGGGAGGGCAGGAAATTCAGTGAGGTCTGTGGAAAACCTTGTGGTTGTTAAACTGCATAATCGGGGCACAATCGAATTGGGTTTTAGGAAGAAAACTGGTGGGAGGGGCTGCTGACGAGGAGATCATTTACGAACCAGAACTAGATAGAGCACCAGGAAAGGGACGGCAGGAGAGGGTGCACTGGGAGAGATGTAAGAGTTGGCGGTGGCTACCAGGTGTAGGGGGTGGGGGAGAATGAAAAAATGTCTCCGCAGTGCCCGGTGGAGAAGTTCCGCTGTATTCAGCAGGAAGGTCTGTAGTTGCCCGCTGTTTGGGGAAGTCGGGCCAGGAAGCCCCTTCCTCATTCCGCACGGATGGGGAAACGTCCAGTCTCCCGGCAGGTGCGCCCTGGGAGCTCGCCAGGCGCGCCGTCCCCAGTTTGCCTATCTCCACTGCAAAGTGGAGGAAGGGCCAGCCATCGCTGTTCTGACCGAGAGGGCCTGTCGTGTAGTTGTCCACACCGTTCCCCCCAAGGAGAACCACCACTGACAGCTTCGTTCCTTTAGAACTCGGACCTCCCTGGAGTCCAGGTTCCAGCCCCTCCTCCCAAGTCTCCTTCAGAGGAGGTGGACGCTCCAAGAACGGGGAGGCCTGGCGTGGGGGAAGCTGCGGGCAGAGTGGAGGCAGCCGCGCCCTCGCGCCGCCCTCGACTGCGCCGGGCTCCCGCCCCCGGCTCCCACCCCCGGCCTGCCGCCGATCGAGCGTGCCCGGAGCGCGCCGGGCCACACGGCCGGGCGGGCATTCCGGGCTCCGGGTCTTTGCGGCTGCCGCGGGGGAGGCGGGCACGTGGTAGGGCGGGGGGTTCCACCTGGCCACGCCGCCTGTCCTCCGCGGGCGGGCCTGGCCCCGCACCGGGACCGCGGCGGGAGAGGTCTGCGCTCTCCAGGACGGAGGCCGCGCATTAGGCGGCGCGGCCCCTGCCGTCGGGCGGAAGGCTCTAGACGAGGGCCGCCTCGCCCCACAGCCCCTGAGCAACTTCGTACCCGCCGATGCCGGCCCCACTGGGCACCGCCGTCCTCCGCCCCGACCCTCGAGGTCCTTGGTCCCGCCCGGCCGGGCCTACCACCCAGCACCCACGTCGAGGCGGGCGGGCCGGCGAGGCGCGGCCGGGTCCCACCTCCGCGAGGGGACTTGGAGAAGTCGGGGCCCCGCCCACCGCTTCCCGCAGCCCCGCCCACGTCTCGCCGCGGCCCCGCCCACTGCTCCTGGCTCCTCCCCTTCCTGCCGGCTGGCTGCTGGCGGCCGCCCGCCGGCCTCGGCCCGGAGCGCAGCCCGCTGCTCCCCTCGGCCGCCCCGCCCCTCCCGCGCGGGCGGCCCGAAAACCCGGAGCGCGGGAGCGCGGCTTCGCCGGGCCCGGGCGGCCGCACTGGGCATGCTCAGTAGCCAGGGCAGGTTTTTTGGTCGCAAGTAGGAAGCTTTTTGCACTACACCGGAGAGGGGGAGCCGCGGAGCCATCCGCGCCGCCGTGCACCGCCGCCGCGCCCGCCCCAACCCGGCCCGGCCCCGCGGCGGGGCGCGATGAGCCCGAGCCCGAGCCGGCCCGCCGGGGAGTGAGCGCGGGGCGCGGAGGGCGCGTTGCGCAGCTGCTCCTGCGCACAACCCCGCCGCCGCCGCCGCCGCCGCCGGCCCGCACTGGCAGTAAGTGAGAGGCTCGTCCGTGCCGAGCCCCGGCGCCGGGAGCGGGAGCAGGAAGCGCAGGCCACGCAGGGACCCAACTGAAACAAAGTGTCGGCCGCCCGGCGGCGTCGGCGCCTCGCCCCGACCCTGCCCCTCTCGCCCGCCCGCAACTCCGCCGCCCACCATGGCTTCCGAGGAGCTGTACGAGGTACCTCCCCTCCCCCCGGCCCTCGGGCCGCCCCCGCCCGCCGCCCCGCGCCGCCCC